>NW_009617012.1:29518-90651 GCF_000690535.1 Cariama cristata
TGATGTTTTTCAGTTTTTCATATATTCTGGGCAGTTGACATTATGTAAGTTCTGGAAATCTAGAGATAAAGATCTTTGCTTTTAGTCCTTCTGTGTTATATCTAGAATGGTTACTATACTCTAGATAATAAAGTAATACATTTGTATGGGTTGTAAGGTACGATGGCAGTAAGAATTTTGATAGTATCAACAATTTCGCATTGGGAACCTCTAGTGTCTGAAGTTGTTTGGCCTGTGGACTTTAATACATAGTCTCTGAGAGAATCCTCCAAACATGTTAGCACCGTCTGTGACAGAAAAAAACATTAAAAACATTTTACACTCAGCAGCATATTAATATTTTGAGTGTAATTGGGAAGATCTCACCAAGAGATACGGTGAGAAATCAAAATGGTGGCAGCATCCAAGCCTGTCCATTTTTATTTGCATGGTAGTGGTTTTCTAGAATGCAGCGTGGAGACCACACAAGCTTAGTATTTCAGCTTGTTGTAACTTTTCCCTCTTGCGTTTTCTTCTGTGTATGCTTTAAAAAAACAAAAAAGCCAACACTTGGTTAAAAGCATAAACATGTTATTAATTACAGTACCATATATACTCAGGGATTACTTAAGGATTTTTCCTTCTTAAATTTGAGAATGTTGAAGATTTTTTTTTTAATATGATTTGAACGGATTAATTCAAGTAGTGTACAGAATTGCCATACGTATTCAGTTTGTTTCCAGTATAAATTGCTACTTATTTTCAGGTAAAGGTTTTGGATTCATTTTGTTATCTCAGGTAGTAGATGATGGCAATATTATAGGAGTGCCTGCATATAATGACATTCAGTTTGCAGGTGTTTCAGTCTAGGCTTTTCTGACTTTATGAAATGATGCAGTATCTGTTTCTAATGCTTTTATGTGATACATACTTTAAACTTGGCAAAAGAAATAATCTGAAACCATTGTTTTTCTCGTACATGATCTAGTTTTTTTAAAACTGTAAGGTTTTTAAAAGTCTTTTTATCAAAAATGTAATAGAAAAAAAACTTGGAAATATCTGTGCTTTTAGAGGTGATGTTTTAATAGAACTACAGCGTGAATTCTGTCACTCGGTTTTGTGTCCAAAACCCAGAGAGAAGCAGGAATTAGTTACTCTTATATGAGAAATAGTTTTACCTGCATTTGTTGTCATTGTTGACAGCTCAAATTGGTATTTTAATTTTAGACACTGTATTTCAGTCTTTGAAATTAAAAACACAGAGCCAGCCAGCACTTCTAAATCTGTTTCTTTAGCTTTTAGTGATTGTTTTCCTTCATCTTCTAAGCTGTTTCCAGCATGGTAAAATTTATTGGAGTGGTAGTGCCTAATATCATACAGTAGTGTAGGAACTTAAAGGTACAGAAATTTTTGGAGTCTTTGTCTTGCAGTCTACATATTCTTGTCAGGTGACCACTCAGGACAGCATTCTTTGCTTTTGAAGTTACTGATTTTTCCTTAAAAATATTAAGAAACATTGATTTTGAAGATGTAGCAGATATGTATTAGGTTAGAAGCTTAAATATTCTTAGGTAAGGTAAAGTGTTATGTGAGAACTTTAGATTAACTGCCTGATGCTGAGACATAATTATTCAGTGTGGGTGAACTGTGTTGAACAGTATCACTGCGGTAGATCTACACAGTGATTTAGAGGATGATCACTAATGGAATTTCGATGCAAAAAGTAATTGTTCGTTATTTGTGGGTAAAAGGCACACTTTTATTCAAACACGGTGATGATGTTTAAATATGTAAATGATCATGGCATTTGTTTGATGCCAAAGAAAGAATCTCTAAATTCTTAATGGATAGTTTGTATAACGTGTGGTGTTTGTGTCCAGTCAAGGTCACTGTCTTCCTGGGGCTAAACACTGAAAGCATGCAGCAAAAGGATAATGCTTGAACCAAAGAGCTTATGGTTTAAATATCTGAAGAGAAATGGAGTATATTTGCTATTGTACAAGCACAATATGATGTGAAGATAATGCAGTGAGTTATAGTAGCTTACATTTTAATAGCTCTTCTCAACGTGTATGTAATGAAACAACAAAGCTTTCCTTTTAGGTTAATCTCTGCAATGTAAGTTTGAACTCCCATCTACTTTTTGACTTTGTCCCCTTACAAGTCTTGTATAAAACTCAAAGGCAGAAGTACAGTGGGGGATATTAAAAGGAGATTTGGAGTTTAATACTGGTGAAAATACTCATCCATGTTTGGGGCAAATCCTCTGTGTGTTTGAAATTTTCAATTGATGCTATAAAACAGAAGTTGGGGCTGTGTCTTTATAAACAGGGAACTAAATGCCTTTCAATTGGCATAACAAAAATAAGATTAACTTAATTATACAAGAAAATGTACTTTGGATCCTAATATCACAAGATGTACTGCATAAATTTCTGTCCTGAGGGACTGCTGACAAGAACTTCTGTAGTTCATCATTTGGAAGTTACGGAAGAGCAAAAAAAAGCCTGAGTGCATTTGTAGTTTACTATGGCTGTGACCCACGTATGTCTCGCTGCCAAGAGAAAATGAATGCAGTTTTCATGTACCAGGCATGGTGTTTTCTGGCATAATCAAAGAAATACTGTAAAAGCCGTTGGTATGCTTTCATTTAGATTACTGTAAGCAGTCACCTTAAAAATATATATCACACTATTGGACTAGATGAACAAAAGACCTACTAGTCTATTTACAGAAAGGAGAGTATATCTGTTGAAAAGATCTTCAAAGAACTTTTCTAGGCTTGTTTAGATTAACAAAATGAAAGTTGAACTACAGTATCTTATGATAATATCAGTCAAGAAAATACCAAGATTAGGCAGTAATTATTTGGTTTAAAATACTGGTACAGAATTAAATGGATATAGATTGGCCACAAATAAATTTAAACTTGGTATGAGTAGAAAGTCTCTGACTACCCAAAGAGAAAATGTCTGTGGGGTTTTTGTTTTGGTGGGGTTTTTGTTTGTGGGGTTTTTTTGTTGTGGGGGTTTTTTTGGGGGGGGAGTGGGGCAGGAGGTCATGGGTTCTACACAGACCTCTGACATCAGTAACGCCTTGAGAACTGTACTGTGTGGGGTTTTTTTGTTGTATGCTATGGCTTCATTTGCAGTGCGTTTCTGTATTACATCTCAGGCCTGGTTTAGATAGTGCTTTTGAGGGTGGAGTGTTTTAACACAGATACTTGGAAAACCGTATGTTGCAGCAGGTACCCTGTGTGTTGCTTTGTAGCATCTTTGGGCATGCAGCGTAATCTGTACATCTCTATGTGGCATCCTAGGGACTCTGGGACAAGGGCATCTGGAGAAAGGCATGGGTGGCATTACAGCTCAGGAGGACGGACAGACAGGCCTTGCCAAAGGGTAGTGTGCTGATCCGAGAGACCTGCACAGCCCCACTGATGTTTTATGTCTTTTTTAAGTGTTGTTCCACCAAGGCTGTTCGTCAGTACTGGGTGTGGGTGTTTCTGGGGCCTTCCAGTGATGGTGTGACTCCCAGGCTGACTACTACAGCTTGGGGTGGGGGAGTGATGATGCTGAACAGCACCGGACTTCCTGGCCCTGTAGCTGTATTACTGTAAGATGGTTTTACTTGGACAAAATAGAAAGCTATGATATTTGCGTACCTTAGTACCAAAATTCCTGTAGCTGCTGTGTGTGTGATGAGAAATCTTTTTGCTGGCCTGAATTTGCATTTTTCTTACACCCTTTTTCCTTGCCTTTAGAAGAACTAATAGCCCAGAGGCACGCAGTCTCAGAGTAGACTTTAGTTGCATTTGAAAATTGTGTGCCAAGTTCTATACAGGTGAAATGAAAGAACTAAAGATTATCTTCAGTTTCCTGTAATTACTTGTGTTTTGTTCATCTCTGGAGACTCTGTACGAAGCAACGTACAAACCCAGCTGTTTCTCCCAAATTTACTGATGTATTTATTCGGTAGCATCTAGATGCTTTTTCTTTAGCATCTTTTGGTGTTGTCGTTAGCTTTGGTAGGCACTTCCAGCGATTTGACTGTAATTACTTCTGTCATATGTGTATTTATCAGGTGGCTTGTGTAAATAGAAGATTTAAAAGAGCACTGAGAATCACTTGCTTACTCGAAAAGCTTTGGATATATCGTTTTCATGAGAGTCCAGCCAGTCTGTTCATCATGGATATATCTCCCTTTGAAAATGACAGCACTGCTTGCCAAACAAAATGCAGCAGCAGTGCAGCTCGTGTTCCTGAAATACCTTCAAAGGAGCTTGCTATAAAGAGAAATCAGAAACACCCGACTGGCCTGTGAAAACACCTCAGGGATCTTGTGCTTCTGAGAAGGAAGGTAATTTATGTACTTAGAATGAAAAGTCTACCAGACATAGTATGTGTCATCCTATTTGTCAGTGAATCTTCAGTTCAAACGTTGTTGACCTGCTTTAGGGCCAAACTCTGAGCTCCAGTTACATCAAAGAACAGAGTTGTCATGGCTGCTTTCAGGCAATTTTATTTTCACAGAACCATTAGAAATTACACTCTCTGATTCATCACAGGGAATACAAATACCACAATTACACAGTTATCTGGTGATTTAAAAATTAAGCTTTTTAAATTTGAAGGCATTATACCAATAAGATGCATTTAATCAGGCATGGAAATAGGCACCCCCGTAGGGTTTTGCTCATGTTAACACTGCTCGCTGTAGCGCGTGCTTTGTTTTATGATAGGGTCACATTTCTCCTGCCCTTCCAGTCAGAACAAGGCTACGATTGCCCATGAATTGTTTTAATCAGTATCATTCTGAAATAAAATGATGTGCTTAAATGGTGCATAAAGACTGATCATCCACCAAAGTTGAACTTTATACTTATTTTCTGCAAACATGTTTGAATAACCAATCAGTGACAATGCAGAACACAGTTTGATGATGAACTGTGCACAGGCTTACCTCTTTCTCGTTCTACAGTGATACCTGTCTCATTATTCACACCCAGAGACAAGTTTAATTTAAATGTTGAACCTGAAAAAAATGTACTGGGTGAAAATACTAACTGGGATTTGTATTCTGCTTCTTACAAATGACACGTATCTTGGTTACTTGCAGTAGACTACCATCTTACTGGATTTTTTTTTTTCTTCCCATCATTTTTACGTGTGTTCATATTACAGGTTTTATGAAGTGCCCCCACATCAGTTTCCTCTGATAAATCAAATGGTACCTTATAAAAGTATCCTCTGTCTTTTTCAGAAATTAAAGTCATTAGTTCTGTGTTGCTCTCCTATTACAGACATGATTGTTTTACAAGTCAGGCTGAAGAAAGGGAACTGCTCCCATTACCCAGCTGCTGTAGCGCTTTCTGGACCTAAAACTAGATATTCAAAGGCATGTTTGTCTTCAGGTACACTCCAGATTACACACCAGTTACATACGCAGCACTATGAGGAGATGCAAGGAGCCAAAATCAGACTTTTCTCCATGCTTGTCACCCACTTCCCATTTGGTCTAAGCAATGAATATGTGAATTAAGTATGGAACCTAATTACAAATTATATGTAACCACTAATCCAAGATACAGCTCGGTCCAGAAACTGGGGATGTCAGTCACAATTTGAAAGTGGAGATTGCACGTAAATGAGGTGGATGTCCGCGATTGTAGCGTTAGAGTGAGGACAGGGCACAAGGACTGGAACTGAAGGGTGGTGAAATTGGACTGGTTATAAGGTATCTCGCTGACTCTGTTTTTACCTTTTTAAAAATATGGAAGAAAATCATCCTGCTTATATCACTTTAAGTATTTAAAGCAGTTTAGGATATCTTGCTGTAGCTCTGTCAGAAGTTATGCATTTGATGCACTGCTTAGTCTAATTCTACATCTTGTCTCATGTAAGAAAGACAAGATCACAGAATTTCTGAGTTTAAAATGTGTAAGTTTATGTTACAAACCAGGGAAGGTTGTCGTGCTCTCAGTTTAATGCTTTGGTGGGCTTGGATTCAAAGTCACAGTCAAGTTTACAAAACATCTTACATTTTATATGAAATGGATATGTTTCTCAGCAGATGAGAGAGAGGAATGCCTTGCTGGGCCATAACTTGCTAACTTCCATAAAAATGAGTTGCTGGTACTTAGAGTTTACTGCTTCATTCTAGGCAGAGAGGTTTTGAACGGTAGTAGTAGCTCCAAGAGACAAAGATAAATGAGCCTTTGTCTTTGGTGAAAGCTAGTACACTTGTATTAGATGTTTTCAGGCATCCAAGTTCTACTATTAAATAGGAATATTTTTCTAAATGGGTCAATAGGTGGTACTGAAGCAAAGTGTAAGTTGGTGCTACAGTTATAGCGACTTGTGTTGCAGGATCATCTGCGCACAGGAAAATATATTTTGATGACTCTGAAAGATCCTGGTGCACACTGTTAAAGGACAGTGGCACAGGAAAGTTATATATTTCCTAGGCTGGATTTAGATGATAATGAAACTGAACAAGAACCCTGCAAGCTACTCAGAGCAAACTCTCTCCTAATCTTTTTCCCATTAGGTCTCTAAGGTCTACTTTTGTGCGATCCTGCTAAACTTCTAATTGAGTGGAGGGGGGGGAAAAAGCTTACTTGGCTGCAAGAGAGGTTTCTGTTGTTGTGGGTCTGCTCCAGCTGTACCCCAAGCTCCTCTCTAGCCATTGTCATGGAGGGAATCGCACGTCACCCCTTTAGACTAGTGCTGCTCTCTTCACAGGCAAACAAGACATAGCCTAAAGATGTTTAGGGTACAGTATCACCTCCTTGGGCCAAGCTTTCTCTTTTAGTGCCTATTTGGAAAAAGAGGGACTTGAAAGATGTGCAGAATGTCCTTTTGTATTATAGTCGAAGAAGTCTTTCTTAGTGACCTGAGGGGTGTGTGATTATGTAGGAAAATGTTTTTGCTTGGCTCTGTCCTTAACATGCTGGCTTAAGCTATTTCACACAGTAACAGAAAGAAGGTGTTTGCACTGGCTTCCCTTTCTCTCTGCTTACATCCAAATTACCCATCCTGACTTTGGACACAAACCAAATTAAACAGTCTCTAATTTCCTTGGAATTAGATGAATCTGCATTTTGGCAGGCTTTACTTCTAAAACATGAGCCCCTGTAGATGAACCATTTAGTTCCATAGATAGCCAAGCAAGAAGCTTGTCCATATGCTCATCTTGAGTTGTGCCACTGGAGGAGAGGAGTCTCAAATTCTCTGTGTACCTGCCCTCCTCACCTGGGGGACTCAGAGAGGAAAACACTGGCATCACAACAGGGTTCATGGCCCTTACGCCAACTTACCTTTTTCCTGTGAACGGGCTCTCTGAAACAAGGGTTTCAAGTGAATTTTCCCTATTTTCTAAAAAATGTGGAAGACACTTTCTGTAGCCTGGAAATGCTTTTTCTAAGTTAATTCTAAAACTCAGTATAGTTTGCCTGAAGGAAATCACTGGGGGGAAAAAAGTAAGTCTGCTTTAGGCAAGTGATACTTCTGAAAGTCAAGTCATTATCAACACTCCATATTTACTTACCCTTGCATAAAGGAAAAGCAGTGTCATACAGTTAAACTAATGACTATATTGATGTAATCTTTTTCCCAAACACTGATGTCCAATGATGTTGTTCTGTTAGAGGGTGTCATGTCTCTTTATGGCTTGGAAAATCAGACATTCTGTGGTGCTTCTGTAGTTGAGAGATCATGGTTTTCCATCTGTAATAACCCCTTTGGATCACAGCTCACATTCCCTGATGTTCGTAAGTCATTAGAAATATTTTGGTTTTGTGATATTCCTGGTGTATTGGACTGTGGTAAATGTATTCCACTACAGAGAGCAAGTATACCTGCAATTTAAAATTCTACAGTATTAGAGCAACCAATAAGCAAATTAGGCTGAATCTCTTTTGTCAGAAATTACTTTTCAACTCAATGTGAAGACCTTTGAAGTTATTGAACAAATATGAACTTAAATAATAACTTGCTGCTTGCATGGAATGTTTATATCCATGCTGACAAAGATACAAAAATTATCGGTCTACCTAACTCTGAGATTCTGAATTTCTTTCATATTGTCTTTTAAACACTGTTGGATTGTGCAGAGACACAGGACCTTTTGGCTGTGGTAGCAGTCAGCAGAGAGGCAAATGGGAGTCCATGGGCAAGCTAGAGTAACAAAACTTGTTTTGGGTAGGCTTAAGCAACTGTTGTTCATAGCAGCATTATCAGTTATCACAGATGAACGGCAGGGGCTACAGCCTCTCTGTGTCTAGCCTCCGCTGAACACTGCCATCTGTCCATACCCCAAAAATGAAGATGTCGGCAGCATGTCCTAACCCTCCTCTCCTAACAATGGGCACCAGCTATTGTCTGAGCTGGAGTAATTGCAGCCAGCGTAGATATTGCTTCACCTATACAATGCTGCCTGCTACATAATGAAAAGCGCTGTTTTTTCATTACGAAATCCTGGCTAGATTTTCTTCAAGCACTGTGGACAACAGCAGAAACCTTCTTTGACTGTCTGTGTAGATGTTTCTGTACAACTCGGTGGTGGGGATACAGCCTATGATTTCCATTTGTTGAAGAAAACTAAGGGTCCTCCCACAGCTCTTCAGGATTTCCTACTGTCCTGCCTTTCCTGTGTACATGTCTCCTTTTTTTCTACAACTTTTGCAGTTGTGGCGAGCTCATAGATTTGTTGTTTGAGATGGCCTACACGTCACAGGTGTGGATGCTTGTGACTGATACACTTGACTCCTAGCTGTGCTTTGGTTCAGGCTGACTAAGGAGCAACAGGCCTCGCGTCCTTGCAGTGAACCTGCGAGCTGGAAAGCCCCTGGCTCATGTACAAGGGAGTGAAGGTGCCTTGAAAAATATTTTGAAAGGTGGTTTTGAAACTCAAAAATCCAAGATAACCGAAGTGCGGAAGAAGATACCAGAGCTAAACCAAAGACACCTATCTTGTCTATACTATTGTCTAGCAGCCAACTACTTCATTCACTCTATAGATGTAGACCCATCAGGATGGGTCCAATTTCAGCTCTCCCTGAATTGCAGCTGGACTGCAGGCCAGGTGACTCTCCCTTTGAGCAGGGATGCCTTTCAAGGTTAGAGATTCCTTACCTGAGACTAAGAGATCTTTTCCTTACCCAAGGTGGAGAGATCCCTTACCCGCAACAGAGCCTTGGTGACTGATAGCATGCTGAATTAGTACTATGAAACATTACTAATCCATGTAGCTACTGAATATTATTATAAACATTGTATGGATCATTCCATTAGACATAAACTGTTGACCAAGTCTGAGACTTAAGATTGGACCCAGCTGCACCTAGGCTTCAAAAAGGAGTTTAAAGAGCAAGGCGGTCCACTCTGAACCTTGTGACTAAATTCCATCAAACTTACTGAACTCTGTTCAGTTACTGTTTTACCTCAATAAAACATATTGCTGCTTCTCTCTTTTGAGTGAGGCGCATTCCACTCATCCACGACAATGCTGACCATCAGCACTGGAATATATGGACAAGACAGCACTAGGATAGGTAAGTAAGAGGAAAAGTTATCTTTTGGGTATGTTGTGAAGATTACAAAACTGGCAACCCGAAGCCCTCAAAGCTTTTATTACTGATTTATTATGGAGACTCAAAATTGTACCGTTAAAAGTGTCACTTTGTTCCCTGGATATCTTCTGATTTTCCAGCTTTCAGGGGAAGCATTTCAGAGTGCATATGCACTTTAAATTGAACCCAGGAATTTTAGTATTGAGGTCATTAAATGGTTTGGCAGACCATAAGGAAAGTGTGTACCCAGAAGTTTGCACATTTTTTCACCTATGTGAAAAAGAAACCCAGAAGCAGCTCCCCCAAAAGAGGGCTGCCAAGGTTTTCAAATGCTGGATTTTCACAGATTTTAGAGAACAACAATGTTGTTATTAACGTCTGAGGTGCTACATCTTCTGGGACAACACTTGCAATAAGTATTCTTATCAAGTATTCCCTTTATGGAGGATGTCCAGAAAAAGTTATCATTAGTTTACACATATAAAGAACTCTTGTTCCGCCTTGCGCCAGAATGTAGTTTGTGACCCAAAGAATTACCTTCAGTCCTGCTTACCAGATCTTCCTCTGCCAGTTTAAATTTGCAGACTCATCAAACAGAACCTTCTTCACGTTCATCCTGTTAGGTTCTTTACAAACATTTATTTTTGTCAAGTGGATCGCGTGTTCATATCCTCTGGTACCTCCTCATTGTTAATGGATGTACTGATAAATCACAGCCAGATTCTGTGAGCGTCCATACCTCTACTCTAGTAAAGCAGAACAGAAGGAAGTGAATACTTAGCTCTACTTTGAATTCTATGAATTTTGCCATAGTAATGCAAGAAAAGTCATGTATCATTGACCATTTAAAAACTCCTGATAGCAACCATATTATTAAATAACAGAGCTTGGAGCTACGTAACAGGCAATGTAGTTATCAAGTATCGCTTCTTTCCTCTTGTCTATGGGCTGCTCTTGGTTTCTCTGCATTACTTAGTTATTCATAACTGTGCATCAAATCGTTTGCCTGCAGAAATGGCAGTATATGGATTTATCGCAAAGTGGACTCCTCTCAGAAATCTTTAGCTCTGATTGAAGACACAAAGTGATCTTTCCCTTCTCTGACTGAACATCTTCAGCCTTTTTAACAAGCAGCTAGTGAAAGATGAAGTGCTCTTGTTCATGCCTTAATGTACTTGTTCTTATGCAAATACAGGTATTTGTAAACATTGAGGCACCTCAAACATTTATAGGATCTAGATTGGACATGTAAAAACATCAAAGAGTCTGCTTACCTTTTGATTCAAATGTCAGTGAAACTGGTTCTGATAACAGGGAGCGAAAGCAGCTGTATCCAAAGGCCGCACCTCCCTGTTCATACAGTTGTACTTCATAGCATGGGTCAGTCAGTCATCCCACGTCATGCAATGACGGAAACATTACCAGTAATAGTAAGTCAGTCTGGTAAAACCTAAAGGCTGTATCATGAGTGTCCTTTGCTGTCCTATTGATGTAGCACAGTTGGTTTCAATGGGACTCCTTAGCAGAGCAGCATCCCTTTACTCCAAGGAATCAGTTTTGCACCTTGGATGTTGCAATGCTGAAAATGATTAGAAGAACTTTATGGATCTCTTGATATAATGGCAACTATTCTTCTGTTACAAATCAAAGGAACCTCACAGAGCTGAAAAGAACTCTTGAAAATTTAGGTTAATTGAAAGTGTTGGGTTGTTTTTTTTTTTCTTCTCCGTATTTCCACTTTTGGACCAGATTCTTACTGCTTTCTGTAAGTAAGTTGGCTAGTATTTTCCAATACAGTTCTTCTAAATTCATAAACCTATTTGCTAACGCAGTTCAGAATTTGACCCTTGTCTGCCTGATCTGATCTCTGCTTTCAGCAATCTCCATTTGACTCTTTCATGACTGTCCTCTGAGGTGGCTATTTCCTCACGCGAGTCTCTCACTCGTGCACACAACAACATTGTTCTTGAGTAATAGAATATCATTAGAGAAAAGAAGAAATACGAAAGAAATAATGTTCTCATGATGGCATCTTCTACGCCAATTTGTGTAGTGATGCTTGGATTTTAAGCTCGTTAACGATGTCAGTCTGCTGTATTTCTCTGTGTAGCATTTAGCTCTGAGCAAAGTAGCGACCAGTCTCCTTTGATAGCTATTCAGTACTGTATCTTGGACACATGTTCCAAAAAAAAAAAACCAAACCCAGAACAACAACAACAACAAAACACCACAGAAAACACCACGGTACACTTTAGTGCTCTTTTTCCCTTGCGATTTGATCACTTTATTAAAGAAGAATTTTGACTGCATTACTGAGATGGGACTTTCATATTTAGGAGCTCTGGTGGTGAATGGCTCTCTATGCACCTCGTAAAACTGATTTATGAAAAATACATGCGAATATTGTCCAGTGTGTGTCCAACTTTCTTGTCTTTCAAAACCTGTCTTTTCCATAGCTTCCATGACACATATGATGAAACAGATGGACAAAATGAAGAAGGAATTGGCAAAACCAAGCAAAGAGTAGCGCTCTGTCATGGACAAACCAACCCCCTATGATTGTGAGTAAAACTAGTGCAAAGTTATCAGTTCCTAACTGTACCACACCATTAACTGTTCTCCTGTCCAGTGTGCTGTCTCCAGATAAGCATTTGGTTAATTATAGTAAAAGAAAATCTTACAATTTTCTGGCAGACGTGTGTTCTTTCAAATTTACTGATGGTTTCTTACCTTACTTGATTAGGATATGACAAAAATCATAAAGCTACTGGAGAAACAGTGTTCATGTTGACAGTTCATCCTAACTGAGGTTCACTGAAGTTTTTAAAAAGAAAAAAAATGGGGCAAAAAAAAGCAAACGCTGTGAGCAGATAGTCAATAAATAGACTGTTGCAGGGCTCTTCCGTCTTGCCCTAGAGGTTCATAACTGAAATAGAGATGGTTTAAAGAAATTCTCTATACTGCATTTATTTGCAAAGGTGTGGAATAAACCTTTCATGTAAAACAAAGCCCGTTTTACCTGCTTTTAGTGACAAGAGGCTAGCACAGTAATGCTTTTGGGGGGTTTTGCCACACTGTAGTGCACTTCATGCTCCTTTTGCTTGCGTATATCTTTTGGGGAGGGTTGATGGTGGCTTATTTCGTGTTAACAGCATCTAAAAATCAGAATGTTGTAACAAAACAAGTATGTGCATCCTGTGAGGCTTGTCCCTAGAAAGAGCCGGGACTAGAGGCTGGGGGGCACTTGCAGCCTGCCAGCAGCAGCAACTGAAGCTGGCAGCAGCCAGAGCAGAGCGTGTTGAGCCCTCCCACGATATTTGTGTGCTAAGAAACCAGTGTGACTCTCTCCACTCTGCAGTGATGATAGAGATCACCTCGCTGTTGATAAATAAAGTGTAAGGTTTTGAGTATGTATTAAGCCTGGTCAAAATTAAGGAATTCCCTGAGCCAATACTTGAAATCTGTGCTTCTATAGATGGCGAGCCATATTCTGTGCAGATGCTTAAAAAGCATTGTAGATTCCTGGGTTTCTTGTGGAACAATATTCTGTTCCCAGCGTGCCTTTCTGTCTGAGCAGAGATTGAGCTACAGTTTTATAACTCAAACAGTGATGATCTGAATTAACGCACACAGGCCATAAATGAGTTTGGAGAGTTTGCAATACTTTCCATTTTTATTCCTGTTTCTGTTGTCATGATAATAGATACCCATGGTATCATTTTCTCCTCCCTTTACAAACTTTCACATAGAGAAGATGTATGGGTATTTTAATGCCTGGTTTTTTCAGTCACGGGAGCATGGTACGTTAGCTTGACCTTTCAATTGTCTGGTGCTTATTTTTCTTCTTTTGATTTGTTATTCCATTTTTTTCTATGCAGATTAAATATCCTCTGGTAAAAAACATACTGTTAAATATCATATCCTTTGAAAAGAGAATACTAGGAAGATAAATTCAGCACAGCCTTCTGTTGAATTTATGTTTCTTTCTCTTTCCTCACTTAGAAAGAAATGTACATTAAGAAAGACTTGTACATCAGGAAAGACTTGTACATCATGTAACCATTTAGAATGAGCAGTACGGAGAAGGTAGCATTGTAGGAATAATTAATAGCCTTTTGTAGTCTGAAAGAATCAAGTTCAAGTACCTCTACAGGTCTTCATGTGCCAGTCAGAGATTGGCAACAACACAGAAAGACTGTACTGTATCACTAAACAGCACTTTATTTGGCCAGTTGCGTATCTACACTGACAGACGGTTTTTCCTTTCAGGTTTTATTGTAGACCAACTGAAGTGTGTTCAGAAAAAAAACAAAACAAAACAAAACAAAAATTTGTCCAAAAGTAAAAATTTCTGCCAAATGTTCTCCCCCAGATAATTTGACTGTTACAGTTAACGTGAGCTATATTTTATTGAGATCACAATCTCTTGTTATATTGTTACATTGACCAAAGCAACCTCTAATACCTTACAGCCTCAAAGTTTCCATGCTAAAGTCATTTAAGATACAGACACAGATTTACAAAATTATTTTCAAAACCATTTACCCAGAACTTGCATCACATATTTGTTGTGTGGCTGGGGGTGACAGAGGAACATTCACTTATTTGAGCAGTTAAATAGCTTCCTTGTTTAACATTTAGTCAATCTATTTATTCTAGCCTCACACTGGGAAGTGTGGATAATTAAGTGGTCTTTGCCATGTAAATCACACCTACTGTCTGCGTCAGCCCTCCATGGATTTAACTGCTTCTGTCTCTGCCGTTTCTGGAAATACAGTGTCATATCTACTGACTGACATTCTTTGACTGAAGATATTTCTTATATGTCTCTTTTATTTAGGGATTATGTAATTTTGAGGCACATCATCAGTATATGAGACATGTTCCTTCCCATAGCAACTGAACTCTAAGGATTATCATATAGGTAATTTTTATTACCATTTAAGTATTAAATTAACCAGTAAAGTAGGAGCCTAATAGACAAATCCCATTAATGGGCACATACACTGGCAAAATGTCAATGAAAGTTCATCTAAATTACTTTGCTTATTCATAGCTCAAGAAACTGAGAGCATAATAAATCCTCTGTCACAGCTCCTGGACTGCAAATATCAATAACAATTACAACAGTATCTTGCAGTAGGCTACAAACATTTGTTTGAGATTTTTATAAGACTTTTTGTAAGCAGGTGTTTTAGGTTTGGTTGGTTTATTTTTTTGTTTACCTATGGAAAAAATGGGCTTCCAATAAAGTATTTTAATATGGCAGAATTTCCTGTAATTTGTTGATAGGAATACATAGATGTTCAGAAAAAAAATGTAAGCTTTCAAGCATTCTGATTAAAAAAACCCCACAAACCTATCAAGTCTTTATGTGTGAAATTCTACAGTTATCCTGTGCTTTCCTTTTACCTCTGTAGAAAAAAAAAGTAAGCTTTCAAGCGTTCTGATTAAAAAAAAAACCACAAACCTATCAAGTCTTTATGTGTGAAATTCTACAGTTATCCTGTGCTTTCCTTTTACCTCTGTATTTCCAGTAGATTAAGAACATACAGTAAAGTTACCGTTCTTAGGATTTGCAGCATCTTACTCCATTAACGGTCGCTTTGATGTGTATCTGGGATGCACACCAAGAGCAGCCCACAGGTGGAGTTCATAGCGAGGCAGATGACAAGCCTGTGATGTGTTCAGGCATACAGAGATGTGATTGGGGGACGCCCCTCAGAGCCTGCCCCCTCTCCCTGCCCACTTGGTTCGTCAGCAGCCGCAGGGACACGTGGGCTCCCTGCAGGCTCTCCGGAAAGGAATCAGCCAGAGCTGGATGCTTCCCATCCCAGTAGGCACCTTGGAAGCTACTTTTACGTAGCCATGGCCTTGACCTTGTACTGCAGTGACTTGTTTCATAAGCTACTGTTAAACATGAGTTGAAATTCAGAATCTGAACTGTGATAGCTCTGGTGATAAACTGGCTTAAAGCTGAGAATGTCTGGCAATTTGGGAAGAGTAATTTTCAGCTTAGTGGTCACCTTCCATCAGAGTGTCTCATGCCAGGAAGGTTGAAGGGCATTTGTTTGTTAAGACTCATTATATTGGTAGAGGAAAATGGGAATAAATTATATTCAGCAAAATTAAATCAGGGACATCACTGCAATACCCCAGATGACACTAAGTAGCTGCTTTGCCAGTTAATTACTTCAAGACAACGTCAACTTTTGTGAAAACTAAAAACACTTGTCACCATAGCGTGCTAATGTGAATATCATGGACAGCTCAGAAGGGAACATTGAAAAAAAACCAAAAAAACCCAACAACAAAAAGAGAGCACACCAGACTTACCCTGTTTCTCTTGTACTAAAGTAATATCTTTCTCTCTCACATTTTCACCCTCCTATCTTCCCCTCTGTGTCAAATGACAGCTCCATAAAATAAATACATACAAGTAATAATACTTACTTGAACTTCAGTGCTTAAGTCTGACTTGCAGTGTGATCCTTTTTATTAAAGAAAACAGAATAAAACATTGATTATTTCTGGGTACCTTAATTTGCTTTAATGAAAGAAGGAAAGAAAACATGAATGGCTTGCAGATTAGAAATTCAAATCCAAACATATAAAAGTAATCTATCGATGTTACTGCCTGGTGTTCATCTGTGGTCTGAAATGAGTATGGTGGGTATTACAACAGCCCAGGAATTTTGACAGAGGATTTAAGGACTGGACAGACAAGAAGCAGAAATAGGGAAAATACAGCATTGACCTTAACTGAAAATTTCTGAAATGCAGTTTCAAGATGTGGGCCTAGAGACCAGCTGTTTCAGAGAGACAATGAAAAAATCAGCACCACATTGTAACTATGTAATTTCACTCCTGACATCCCCCAATTGTAGAACTGCAGAGACAAAAGAAATAGCTGCTTCTGAAAAGACAACTAACAACAGAAATGAAACAGTCACCCTGAAAGTTTGAAATGCCCGTTTCATACAGGAAGCACCACAGTAATCAGAAGGGGAAAGATAAATGGAGAGTACAGAGGAAAACGTACAATGTAGAAAACAACTGCTAAGTATTTAACTTTTGTA
Source organism: Cariama cristata (assembly GCF_000690535.1). Classification (NCBI taxonomy): domain Eukaryota; kingdom Metazoa; phylum Chordata; class Aves; order Cariamiformes; family Cariamidae; genus Cariama; species Cariama cristata. Next base: position 46,148 of record NW_009617012.1, read on the forward strand.
AAGAGTCTGATGATACTTGGACTTAGCACTAGTGTACCTTGCTGGAGATTTTTAGATGTTCTGCAGACAAAGGACTAAATGGCATTTTTGGTTTATCAGGTATTAATTGTAAGTAAGTTGATCCAGTGGACTTAGGATACCACTGATCCCTCTGAATCTTAGGTGCTGTAAGTTAGCTAGGAAAAAATGGACACAGGTTACAGTTAATTATGATGCATGCTTTTTCTGGAAGTGATTCCCTTCTGCCAGGGATTTTCATAGTGATCTAGAGTAGAGTACCTCATCTGAAGACTGGTTTGCAGTTGTCCCATTGTAGAACAAGTTGTGGTAATAAAGAAAAGCACTACAGCTTAGTATAGTCCACATTTTGGATCTCAATGTTATCACAGAGTCAAATTTTAGGTTCCTTTCTTTGCTGTGAAGAAGCTTAGGGGAAATGGCTGTTCTGTTGGTAGGCTCAAGAGTAAGTTTTTTCTATAAAATATTCAGCATGGCTCAAATTGCATTTCCTCCTTCTTTATAGCATTGTATAATATCTGAAAATGCCTTGTTAGTTGTAGGTGCTGTTGCTATGCAACCAGTTCACCCATCTTTCTTGCCTTTAGATATGAACAGGTAGTAATTCCTCCCTCAATGTTTTAATCAAACTCGCAAAAGAAAAACCCCACCAAAACCACCCCAAAACCACAAAAAGCTGTTTTGCTAATGCTTTTCTAAGTTTGAATATATTCCAGCCAAATTTAAGACCTGTTAAAAAAGCTTCATGAAATACTTTCAGCCTTTTTTCCCCAGATAAGTGGCATTTTGTTAGATAAACAGCCCCATGAAAAAATAAGAAGTCCAAGTAAAAATCTTAGAAAAACTGGAGAAGCCAGCTCAAAAAGGTAAAGAGAGAGGAGCTCTTCCTAGAACAAAACACATTCACACGTATATATCCACCTGACATTATGAGAGATCGCATTTCAGCAAATCATCTCTGTATGCAATTATAAAACTAGTCAATAAACAACTGCAAATTAGGGATATATAATAAAAGAAATAAAGGAAACATCATATGCTGTATGAACGGCATTTTTCCCTATCAAATGGTAGAGTACCTGACGGTAGACATGTCTATATTTAATAAAATGGTAGAAAAATATTTGACAATGGTTAACTATCTGTATGCAGGTTTTGGCCCTACTGTCATAGTAATACAGCATATTTAGCAAGCGTATTTAGTTTTGTCTTCCAATTTGAAGCACTAGGAAAAAACAAAAACACCCCCCACACACACCCCCCCCACACCCATGCTAGTCTTTTGTTGTACTTCAGAAATGTATTGCAGAGCAAGGGCGCTCTTTGTTCTTCACATGCAGTGGCCTATGGTATCCTTTTAGGATTTGACATTTTTCATTTTCAGGACTGTGTGGTGTACACAGGGCAGGTGCTGCATTGCCTTTTACATGGTAACAATGCAACCCCCAACTGTAACTAATTACCAATATTTATCAAGGGCACAGTAGCACTCTTTTCGAGCTCTCTGCTTCACCCTCACCTTTCTTGTGCCTGCTCTGGTCTCTTTGGTTTCATAACCTCAGCCTCCAGCTCTTCCAGCTGACATGCTGCTGTGCTCCATCCATCATCTCTTATGCTATCACCCTCACTCAGTAAAGGAAAGATTGAAACAAAGAAACAAAACCACCCCACAAACCCAAAAAAGAGGAAATAGGAAAGATTATTACTTCCCATGAAAGCCCAAAGCTTGCTTTGGTTTTCTTTTTTAGTACAATGCAGATTATGCACCTCCTTTTCAAATCAACATAACTGACCTTGCTGCAGATGGAATAGAAATGAACAAGGATGGAGACTAGATCAGATTCTTCTTTCTTGCAGAAATTGTCTCAGCATGAAAAAAAATTTATGCCCTCTGCTCCATATGGGCACTGGTCTTCAGTTGCACTGACCTTTCCGTGCTTGGTACTTTTATAACTTCATATGAGGTCACAAGCATTGGCATGTACATCTTTAAATATCCATAGTTAAAACTCTGAAGTTGTTCAGAAAAAGCATGCCATAAGGTACATCCAAAATTAGTAGATAACGCTTACATTACTCTGTTACTATCTCTGTTCTTCATCAGAGTGTAATTCTGCACCAGTAAGATAGTATTGCATAGGTTAGTTGTTAATTCATGTTTGAGCAGTACGTTGATACTGTAGCGATGAGTGCCACAGAGTGGAGAAACCATGAGAAAATGAACAGCTCCACCTTCAGCGAGCATGTGAATCGTGTACAATGGAGGAAGCCTGGAATCACTCAGATGGCACCCTTCCATGCTTATGGACAAAGAAGGGACTAAATTAAGATTACAGGGAATCACATTTCTGCTTTTTCCAATTCAAATGTACGAGCTGTTATCATTAACATTATTTGGTTATGTTTTCCTATGTAAATATATAGACACCTCAGTTTTGGGTTTTTGTGTGGTGGTGTGTGGTTGTTTTTTTTTTTCAGTCTGTAACTGTGTCACCATTCTAGTTAGTTAATAAAGCATGTATTTTTTTCCAATTCAACACGTTACTTTATTAAGTTTCATTAGGAAAAGTGCCAGATAGTTTGTTACAAAGAAACACTCAACATCATCAGAAATAACAATGCTAAAACTGGATAAGCTTTTCCATTTGAGTTAATAGTACAAGGTAAGCTTCATTTCTTTGAAGCCAAACAGATTATTTGAAGAGGTAGATTAAAAAAGGTTTTAACCTCACTTCTGTGTGCCTGTTTACTAGAACACGGATCATTGGCTTAGTGCCTGTAAAGATTTTTGGGAAAATTTCCATTCTCTGGTAGCTTTTCAAACAAAAGGGACAGGGTCTCAGTGCTTTAAGTGGTTATTATTTGTGAGACTCAATTTCTGGCATACCTGCAGAAAGAGGACAACGCTATCGGCACTGGATATTCCACTCGCTTTCACCGTAATGTTCTCTCAGGCACTAATAAACATAAGTAAATACATTGCCTAGATCATGCACTCCACAGAAAGCGGTCGCTGTCATTTGTAGAACACCTTATTTCAAGACTGTTTGCTGGAGTAAAAGACTTATGCTTGGAGACCGATACTGAGTAGCCTCTATGTGATTTGTGGTACCTTTAAGTTGTTACTTTCATTAATTGCTCTGGATGTTAATGGTCATTTAATCGTATGTTGTGTAATCCAGCAACCACTATTTTGTAAAGGTTAATGAAGCCTTTAGGCAATTATGATCCTTACAAAATTCCCTGACCTTTGTATAATAGCTTGTTCCTCTAAAAATTGCTATTGACAGTAAGTGTTTCACTGAGGGTGGAAAAAAAACCACACAAAACACAACCCTGCCTTTATAACTGCTGAGAGCAGAGATGGAGGCAGACAGCAGAAGAGAAACTGAAGTAAAATGCGTCATTAAGCTTTTCACAATATATAAGCGGAAGGAGCATTCACAGAAAAACGTTCGTAAGAATTGATCAGAAATACCATCACATAATTGCCTAAATATAGTGACTACAGCTAACGGTAGCTCTTACCACACGGTCCCACAGAGGACATGTCCTGGACGATCAGTTCAGAAAACAGCTCCCACATGCAGCTGCCATGCTGGGAAGGACTCGAACAAGGTGCAGCAGCCCTACCATGCACTCATTGCACAGCTGATCCATGCGTGCACCCAGAATTTACCTCGGCTCCTGCAGAAAAACAGTAGCAGTAAACCAGACTTGGTCCTTTTTCACGGCTTCTGTATTCAGAGGAGCCCTAGTTGTAAAGAGGACATTGTGTTTATACCTTTCTTGTGCACATACATCTTTCTCTTATCATGCAGATCAAATTTATAAATCTGTATTTATTTAAGTGCTAAAACTCCCTGGTAAGCTACTATTTGTGCTAATCACCCCAAGAATTAAAAACACAGTTTAAAATTCTGTTTATCAAGAATCCAAATTGGGATATGCACGCACTTTATGTATTTCTCAGTGCATAGGATCACTGCATCCAGAATAAGGGTGGATAAATACAATGCTTACTGAAACCCTTGTTGGACTGCATTGGCAGCATCTGACAAGTATGTAAGGACTGAGTGAGCAAAATCGAGAAAGAGCGCAGCTGGCATAAGCTGAGATTAGTACTGTATTTTTTAAACAGCTTGTAGACCTCGGCATGGATCAGATACGACATGTTCAATGTACTGACCACTTAACTCATTACACATACCTTCTAAGCACAGATGCTGCGTGCTCTTGGAGCTGCATATCTCTACAGCTGCTAGTTTCATTTGCAGGATTGGCTGAGTATCTGCTTGTTCTGCAGCCTTCCCATCGTAGTTGTTTCTTTCACTGAAGCAGTCAATAGCATGCAGAAGACAGAGTGCCCAATCTGTAGGACCAGAGGGTTGGTTTTTTTTTTTTATATGATTGTGCTTTGTTGATGGTAATTATATTTCTTACTAATAATGCAGCAAGATTTTATGTCTATCATTACTGCTATAAAAGTGTCATTTTGAACATATTAAAGCCTATTGGAAAAGAATAATATAATATTCATTTCAAACTTCACTAAATGGAAGCTGAATGACATACTGCTAGCTGACAGCAAGCTGATTTTTCCAGTCCTAAAGGCTTGATGTTTATGTTTCTATTCTGCAATATGATCATAAAATTTATTTACTACCCAAACTGCCTGAACTGCAAATTCCTGACTGTTGTTATGGGTGTTCACAAAATACACTACTAGTTAAAGGAGACAGTGGTGAGTATGGTTTGGATGCTTAACAGCCACTACTATAAATGGTGCTTATTGGAAATGCTCTCATTAATGTATTGCCACCTTTGATACACACCAGACGGAATCCTTTTCAGTTAAGGAAGTGTCCTTTTGTTGTCCTGTGTAATTCATCTCCTGCCTTACTTGTGTTTTCCAGAGGAAGCAGCTCTCTCACAGTCTGCCAGAAAACCAGTTTCCTGTAGAAGCACTTGAAGACCATTTCATTCCAAACAGCCTTTGGAGCAGCTGAAGTTGGAGGAGGAATCCATCCTATGACAGGAGTTCCACTTGGTTACATTTTTTTAATTCACAGCTGCAAACAAGAAACAGGAGTGTAAAACAGCCGACCCAGAAGTTCCTAGTAAAAGCTTTTCATTAGAATATATTGATTTGTCAAAATGGAAGAAGTGTTTTATGAGCATGTTAGTTTTCACAAAACTGTAGTCAAACACAGGCTGTTGAGAAACACCCTGTTCCCTCCATTTTCCCTGCCGCACTACTTGAGACAGCAAATGTTTAAAAAAAACAGTGATTCTGAGCCAGAAAGCAGTCGAATACACAAAACTCTCTGTGAAAGGGGAAGCCTGGGTCCACCACCCTGTGGACAGCTGGCAGGGTTGCACAGCTCTGGTTGCCCTGGGGAGCTGGATGCCCAACAGCTTCAAACCTTGGGAGCAAGCAACCCGGCTTTTTGACGTGCTTGCCTCCATTTCCAACTCCGAGTTGGAAACCTGACCTCTCTGGCCAATCCTCAGCCAGTCAGACACTGTGAGAAGGATTTCAGATCCTAAAGCCTTGGGGTCGCAGCATGTTGCAGAGGTACTTCTGGGAAGATGAGTGTGTAAGCTGCAAGAAACAATATGCTTTATTTCTAGACCAAACATTTTAAAATAATGTCACTATTTTTTATGATTAAAAAAAAAAAGACCACTTGCAAATTTGTTGCATGCTCCAATAAAACCTATTTCATACACATGGTGAAATACAATCTCTGAAGCTGAAAATGTATAGTTTAATTTGACTGTGCAGCTTTTTGGTAAGATTTTTTTTCTTTAGGAAAGAAATAACCTTAGGTGGAATAGACCATTGCTGACAGCTTATCTTGTTAACCAAACCTTCCCGAGCCAGTTTATAAATATGTATGGTTGAAAACCTTAAAGCCTTCCACCTTTAAGAGTATTATTTTTTTGCCTAGTGCACTAATCCTCTGTCTCTGGAGAGCTAATCCAAGTCTTGGCGCAGTCACACACACATAACCCTTTTTTCCCTGAGGAGCACAAGTCACAGGAGCAGCAGCCTCTCTGTAACGGGAGAGCTCAAAGTATGGAAGAAACCATTTTCAGAGCTCTGCAGTACACTAAGCCACTGCAGTGAAGATAAGCCAACATCTCCTACTGCTCCATCTTCTTTTCCTGACTTACTGAAAAGCCGCCCTACCCATGCACTTACTTCTAAAACCACCATCTTGAAAGATTTCTGGTGTATTTTGTGGTTCTCATTTACCCACAATAACAAAGGATCAGCTGCAGCAAGCAGGATGCAGTAACTTCACTTGCGGTCTCACGATCACCTAGAAGCTGCCAATGTTTGCCGAGCTCACCTTGCTTCAGTGACCAGTGCTGCTGAAAGAAGTGAAGAGTCCTCAGCTGAGGACTGTTTACCATTTAGTCAAGTATTTATTAGGTATTCAGTAGAAAAAGATCTGAAGTCTGTTTCATATTCAATATATTTGCCACTTACAACTTTTACTTAAAAGTCAATTCTACTATGAAAAACAAAAAACACTTTCAGAGTGGCTAGAAAATGGTAGCTTTTATAGCTTGCTACTCCCCAGAATTTTCTTGTAGTTGCCTTATGTCTTCTCTTATATGTTTTAATAATTAAATATAACTGATATTTTCTTTGGAGCAGGGGATATTTTTCTTTTCTCTGTGAGACAAGTTTGTGAAGAGACTTAATACCTTTTATTAAAGAATGTGATAAAGTTAGGACAAAAAAAAAACAACCCAGCTTTCAGGCATACAGGCTGGCGGCAGCAGCATTTTTATTGCATGTGTCTTTATAGAGAAAGACTAAAACTCAAGTAGAGCCTCTGGAAAGTACTATAAAAGTGGATAGGAATATAAACTGTGCTTAATTCGAGTAACATTTCTTGTATCTAGACTGCCACTCAAGAATCTCCTTAGACTATGGATCCTTTTAAGGAAACAGAACCTACTCAGCACTGATTACCACTTCATAGTAACTAGACATTTACTGCAAGACAGTATCTTATAATGGTATTTAGTACAAAAATAACATTTTTCATCTACTAACCGAGCAGAAATGTTTAGAGACTTCACAATTTCATTTATATATGTGTATGCATGTATGTTATGATTTAGAAGAAGTGTTCCCAGGTACTTTTCTTTGTGATAACTCTGCTAGCTTTGCTGTACATCAAAGCTAAACAGACTAATGATGTGCAGAGTTGTGCCACAGTAGGCTAAGCAATCATACTAAACAGTTAATTGATTTTTTAAATGGGATGAGAGAGTGCTACGTCTAAGTTACGTTAGCATTTTTCTTATTGTTGTATAGGACTTTAACAGATTAAGATACGGTACATAAAAGGCCAAGTAATCTCTAAGAAGAGCCAAAGCACTCTCAACATAAATAAGCAAAAAATAAAAGTAACATAAAAATCCCAATGAACTGCAACATGATGTACTCAAATAGTAGCTAAAGCAATAGTTGTGTTCAGCTTACTGCCACTCCAGTGATTGCTTCTGTGAGAACAGGAGGCCATAACTGAGAAGGTGGCAGAAGGGGAGCACAGGTGAAAGTGAGCGGTCAAAAGGAATATTGCCTAGTCACATAAGCCAAATAAGAAGATTCACGTTGGCTATTTTTGCAGCAAAATGCTAAAAATGCCATTGCTGCTTCGCCGTAATGCTTTTATACTCACAAATGCCAACATCAAAACCAGACCAATCAGCCGACAGACAAATGTATGTCTTTTCTATCTGACTGTAATCTCCCTCTTTCACTGCTCCTCCTGTTTCAAAGCCCTGTGGATTTTGGTTTGTTTGATCCAGTCACAGAATGAACAAATGGAAGCATCAAAGATCTTTGCTCGTCTGAGAAAACAAGAGGAAGAAAAAGAAGAATGGCTGATAGATAATGGCTACTAAAAGAGAGAGAACATGTGATAAAGCTGTACATGATTTGAAGATTTTAAGGCTGCCTTGATATGACAGAACTTACAGATCACCACTTGCCATGGCTAACACCATCATCTTAATAATCCATTGCTAGAAACTATCACATCATCATCATTATTGGACAAATGATAAATACCCATTCATAACAATTGCTGTGGATTTGTACCGTCCTTTGCATGGCGAGTATGTTGTGCAAAGGACTGTTAATTTTGCAAACAAGCGCTGACTCTTTGTTGCCATGGATGAAAGACAGAGTGCCCTGTTGAAAGGAAATGGTTTCAATAAAGGCACGTGTACAAATAGCAAAAACAAGCTGGAAAAAACTATCCAGACACTTTTTTTTTTTTAAAGATGAGTATTATAGATAAACTGAAGGAGCAAGATAAATACACAGTTTATAAAACTGCACTTCAGATTTCTCTTCCTCTATGTTGCTTTTTATCTCAGCCACCTTCTTTTCCAAGCCAGCCCCTTCCCTTAGCAGGAATTCTGTGCTATATTCAGCTTGCTTCTGCTGGAAGATAATTTCAACTCAACACTACAGCGGAAGATTTTGTTTTCTTCCCCCTACAGCCACTACCATTATTCCAGCCCACAGCAGCACAAACTGTGAAAGCCAAAAATGGTTGAACAGGCACAGAGCAGACTCGACAGTGTTTAAGGTTGTGTCTTCCTCTCTGTTCAGAGGAGAAAACCTATGCTAGCCCTCTTTTTTTTTTTGTGAATACCTTTTTTTTCTTTTCACCAGTTAATCCTAGGTAATATCAGACAGAGCTTTCATCTTTGAGTTTTGCTTGCTTTTTGTTTATGTAGGACATTCACTTGATTGGATGAAATGATGTGGCTAGAGGACAAATTACCGATTGCTTCTTTGCCCTTTTGCCTTGAGCTACAACTAATAAAAGGCAATTAAAAATTACAGACTCAGAGAATTCCTAGAATAAATCTAATACTTTTACAACTACTACACACAGTTTCTCAAGAGATGGGTAAGATGATAAGCATCAAATATGCTTAGTCAGTCAGTCTTATTTTTTACTTACGTGGAGTTTAAAATACAAGGAGTTCTAAGACGGTAGCAACCCTCAGGAGTTGGTCGTCCCCTTGCTTCCTATTTTAAAGTCTTCATGGAGCTGGTCTTTTTATTAGAAGTTATCCAATGTAAAATACTAGCATTAAAACTTTGAAAAATGAGGTCCATATGCTTAACATTCATGATGACGCATATGAACAATGATCCAGCTTTCCATAGTGCTGAAAGAAGGAGCTTTAGCCCCTCTGTCTGTAAGCACTGATGTATTTGTCGCTCTTTCTGCTGTCCTTGTCATGTTTCAGTTTTTCAGTCACAAACCTCGTTCCAGCATGCTAGTCCTGTTACCAATGCTGTACTTAAGTCTGCTTCCAGAAAAATCAGTTCCACAGGGAATTTCAGTACGAGATCTTCTAACGTGTGCTTTCTGTGGTGATTTATTCTCCAAGATTGATCAGATTTCAGATCAATTCTCATTGCATGATGAATGCTTTCTGGATTTTGGATGTGCAGTAACTTGACCTTCAGAAGGTTGTTTTCTTCCATCATTAGCAGCATTACTTGTATACCACCAGAGCCATGAGGGTTGTTTTTTTTTTCCAGGATGCTTAAGTGTACATTACGCACTGTCCATTTTACAGGAGAAGATGAGAAACAAGAAAGCAACGGCCACGCTTAGTGGATGAGGAAGCCAAAGTTCACCAAAATCAAACCACACACATTTATTAATCTTAGTAGGATGCAGACCATGCCCAGACTGATTAATGGATTAAATAAGATCACACTAGAAATATTTGCTAAAGATAATACCTGAAATCAGATTTCTAGAGTCCCAATCTGTTACTTGGTACAAGCCCTCTTTCAACACTCATGAACTCTAATCACCCCAGTTTGGCTTCCCGGTTTGTACCAACTGGGAAATGACTGTCTCAACAAGATAGGCACCTGCCCAGTCAGAGTTAAAAGAAAACAGTAATGTGTGGCATGAAAAGCAGCCAGTGTAACAAGATCTGAATAAGCTGCCGAATTACGGTAGAATTACAGTTATAGAATACTTCAGATTTTTTTCTTGATTGTTATGATAAAAGATTTGGTCACTCCAATCATTATAAGCAGAACAGAAATTTTAAGCTCATTAAATAGCGTGTAAGCAATAACAGTGTACAACTTGTGCTATGCTATAGCCATCCCCAGGATCAGCAGGGAAAAAAAGAAAAAAAAAAGTGAATCGGTCAACACTGACACGATTCAATAATACTGAAAAGGTAAGTGGCATATGGTTATTTTTATCTTAGAAAGACACTATAGATGAAAATGATAACCGTTTTACCTGCAATAATGCCAAGAACAGGAGTAACACCCACAGAGATAAGTGTCTGCAGCAATCTCTCCCAATTACAGGCCAGCTGTTCTGTTCAGCACATCGCCACAGAAGGTTAAAACCATAGGCTGGAAGGTAGAAGGAAGAAATTGGACTTTAAATCTCAAAAGTGCATCGCCAGCCAGTCAAAGCAGCCTGACTTGAAACAGTCTTTGAAATGGCACGTGGAAAATCTTAGTCTCCTCCAGCACAGATTTTTTTTTTTCCTAATGCTTTGTTTCAAAGTGGTATGTATGAGCCTTAGATTTGGGGGTCTGACATTTTAGTTTTTGTTTGTTTAGAAGTATAATTAATTACAAAAATAATGAGAGAAGTTCTGACTGAACATGGCCGCAGAGCAACTCCTGGGCAGAGAAGCGCTTTCCTTAACACCATGTAATTTGCTCACCAAAATAAACACCATCTACAGGAGTTAGCATAGTTTTTTAATATTGCCATTACGACAGTCGTATCTAAAGTACCAGTTCTTAATCTGAAGGACGTTACTTAGCTTCATTCGATATACTGTTCCATTTATGGCATCTTACAATTGGTTTCAGTGACTGAATAGTTCAAACCCAGAAGACCAGTGAGTCAGACACAGAATTCGCATTTCCTAAATGACTGGAGATGGGGACATCCTCCTACACCCGCGGATTAGTGGTTCCGAGACCGATTAAGAGTGGTGACACGTACAGAATTTCCTTTGCTGGGCTAGAGCTAGGGAGGTGGTTTGAATACCTTCTCGCAGCTCCCCACCACTTGCCTCAACGTGTGCTTCCCCTGCAAGCCAAGAGGGACAGAGGGTGGGAAGGAGGGGAGGAAAACCTTTTAAAAGAAGAAACCTGTTGGCAAGTTGGGGAACAAGATAATCGCAGGCAATGTCCTCACTGTAAATTAATCCCACTTTCACAGCCTCTCATGGGAACAGTAGTAAAAGTGACTTAAGAAGAAAGGTCACAACGTGCCTATTAATTTCTATCTAAGTAACCATGTTAAATTTAGAAATAACTCCAGCTTCTGAGATAGTATCATCATTCATTAGCACTTGTCTGGTATGTGTTTGCACACTTCAGGAATCTCATTTAACTTTAGTCCTTGCCAAACAGAAGGCATTTTTTCCTAGACTTTATTTAATCAATACATTAACAATATACACTACTTTTCAACAGAAAACAAACCCTCTTTTTTGTGACCACACAACCCGTCTTCAATCCCATCCTGAAGTCCCACTCAGACCCGCTGGAGAAAATTTATACAGGATTATGGAGCTGTGTCGAGATTTCAGCCTGGCTCCCATCACAGGAATGGCAACAGGAAATTCCCAGCCACGGGGCACTTTCCTACCATTAACTACCAGTGCTGACCAGCTCGTACGGCATTTCTGTCATCATGCAACTACTGTGCACGTCAAGGAATTTCTTAGGTTGGGTAAGATTAGCAGAGCACATCTCTCTGAAATGCAAGCTATATTTGCTGCTATTTGAGAGTCACAAAAGCAATTGTGACAACCTAAAACGGCCGAACAAGTTTTAACTGCAGGGTTGGGTTTTTTTTCCTTACTATGTGGATGGACGTAAATATTCCAACCACAGCAAATGCACTAGTTTTGGTTTTAGCTCTGTTTCCAAAGTGATGAACAATGTTGTATAACTAAGTCCTCAAAACGTTGGAAGAGAGAATGCTATGAATACAATACCCCAAACACAAATTAGAGACATTTCAAGATAGCATTCAAGGGTCCTAGTCCCTTGCAGTGAATCAGCAAATGTAAAGCACAGTAAATAAACAAATTGAAAGCAAAGTGCTCTTCCTTTCAAGACAATATGGCCTGGCTGACTGACTCTCACCATGCTAGATTTCCACCACAGATCAGTACTTTGTCATCTTGTCACCATTTGAAACATTGTCATTTTAAATTATACGATAGTCTCAAAGAAAGCACCTGATGTGTCCAAATGATGAACCACCAACTCCTGCCAAAAACAATAAAGCGGCAACACTTACTTTCTGCTGGGTAAACCGCTTCATTTCTGTATTACAGAAGACTTCTTTCATAGCTGAAAAATAGTGTGTTAGCAGTCCAGGAACATTTGCAATCTTGAAATCCTCCCTTCACCCCACCTCCCCTTTCTATGCTCTCCCTCACCCAACCAGGTTTAAAAATCTGATGGGAGCAGAAACTGCTAATAGTTTTAATCTCTGTATTTTTTCCAGCATTGCTTCCAAGTCGTTCATGACTATTTAGCACGTACCTCAAAGAACTGTGTAGTGCACCATCTGCAAAAACAGTACAGATTATACAGATTGTGGAAACAAACAGGTGTTTGTCTCATCATCCCGCTGAACATTTCAGAGATGTCTGGAAAAACAGCAGCACATCATCTGGGGGAAAAAATACACCTTGATGCAAATGGACTTGGCAGCAGTGACAGTTTAAAGTGAAGAATGGGGAAAATGTGCTCTAAGCATAGGCAAAGAGCATGATTTTATCCCGGAGCATAAAATCTTAAAAGCATACTACTGGGCCAGATTGAAAAAAATAAAAACAAACAAAAGAACAGAAATATTCGAAGGTTCATTAGCGTGAGTGCAAACTGAAGTGAAACACTTGAAAAACTCACAGTGTCAAGGGATTTTACAGGCGCTACTACAGGATTTTGTTTCATCCAGGAGGCTTTTTTTTTTTTGTCTGAACACGCATCATCTCCCTGAGTTATTTCAATTGCCTTTTTAAAATGTTGGTAAAATGCTTTTGTTTGTTTCCCATGCACTTATAAATCATTCTACACTAGACAACTAGAGATCTCTTACACGTATTGCAGAAGTTTATTTATGCCAAATTCCTCCTCAACCTGCGTTGCTGCATGTGAATCTGGTGGATCCAATCACTGAGAAGGCAGGATGCCCTGATCCCATGCCGGGATCCCTACTAAAAGCAAAGGATACCTGGATAAAAACAAGCTGTCTTCATCACTAGTTATTCCTATGCAATGTTGTTGCTCCTGGCACTTACTGTACAAGTCAGATCTGCTTTCCTTGGGGACCACTGCCATCAGCTCCCTTCTGTCCTAGAGGATAAGAGTTCAGATTTTTGGGCGAGTAATTTTGTAAATGACTCCTTCTAGCTAGAACTGTTGAGCATAAGGAATGGTTATCTTTCCTTTCTGTATAAAATTGAGTGTAGGTAAATTAGTTCAGCTACAAAAAATGACTTCAGACAAAAATCTGAAATTTTAAATTTAAAAACAAAACACCTTTGCCCTGTGAGGTCTGTGATAAAATTTGGGCCATTTGTCTGACATACATATGCAGTTTGGTTCTAAACAAGATGCAGGGAGATCTAGTTTGAGAGCATATGCCCAACTTATAATTCCCTCAAGTGGTTGATACTTAGCTCCTAAAAATATTTTCTGTCTTTTTTTGGGGGGTGAATTCTTTTCTCCTTTATGAACAGGAACATCCTGCTAGTTTTTGAAAGGTGAACGTTGCATTTCACCGCTTACCAGCTTAACAAGGTGACAGGTTACGCTTAATTCCACTTAAGGCAAAGCGGTGCCAATGTCAGATCCAGAGTTCTGATACTCTGCAAGTGGGTTTTGCGGCTGGATAATTTTCCGTGCTAATTTCTGAGAAGTATTGCTGCAATGGACATTTGAACACTAGCAAGCGTCCCTTTGCTTTGCTTTTATGTCTCCACCAATCGTACTGATTTAGCATAGCCCATTTAATGGAAAACTATTAAGGGTTTTGTAGCCATCAAGGTTGTTTTAGTTGATTTAGCAGACCCAGAACTGAAGCTTTTTTATAAAGACCTTGGTTGTATCATGCACTTTGGAATATGTTGCATCCAACCAGCATAGATAGCACTAGGTTGTAAGAAAACATGAAAGCAAGCTACCGAGCAAAGCTATGCTTTGATTAAGGTGACATGAAGCTACCAAAGAAACTGTCAAGAAAAACTTTTTTGTATTTCTGAACAGAACTCATGAATCTTAAGCAAGTGTTTTGCTTTTTGACGACCATTGCTAGGTAGCAACAGCAGAATTTCTAATTTCCCGTGCTGCAAAGCAAAGAGGCTTTTTTTGACATCTGCTGTGTAATTCAACTTGTAAAAGTAATTCCATTAAGATGCATTATATCAGGACACTTTTTTTACTCAGCGTTACTATCATCATGGCATTCGCTACAGTTAACAGAGGTCTTCAGCAGTTTTGTGACGTCTTTCAGCATTAGCAATTAAGTGACATATATAAAGAAAGATAGCTTAATATGTACAGCAGTGATGAAAAAAGCAATATTTTTTCCTGTTTTCCAGTTCACTTAGCTGAAGACTCAAAAAACCCCCCAAAAACTCAAACAAAACAACTCACTGGACTTCAGTAAAAGAAACAGAAAATGATTGCCTGCTTCAATTGCAGCTTAGAACCAGTTTACCTCCTTTCTACATTAATTGGAAATTTTAAGCTGCTTTAGGGGAAAAAAAAAATTAGTAAGATGTTTTGGACATACCAATAAATATAGTAGTCTTTAGCATGCCAAACCAGGACATGCTCCCTTCTTTAAAATATGGGAGATTTTTATGCCATTTCAGGAAAGCAGAAAGATGACTGTTTCAGGACTTCATTAGAGCATCTTCAAGAAGTGATTTTCCACTTGACAATAATTTTTGTATGTTATTCATTAAAGCAATTCATAATCTAACTAAAAGCTTGTTTTCCTGATATGCATACTACTCCCTTACCAAGGAAACATGCAATAAGATAATTCAAGTGAAGCTCTTACAGAACACCAGGCATAAATATTTCCAGATTAAACACTAAAAAAAAAAAAAGAACCCACACCAAAAAAAACCCAACCAACCACAAAAAACCTCCCATAAACACAAACCCACACAAACCCCCAAAACTTTGAAAACTGACTCTGCACTATTTCAGTCACTGAGCATTTCTGAGTGAGATCACAAGATCCCAAATTATTATGGAACCAACAACCCTTGGTCGACCCCCTCATTTTAGGAAGCCTGCATGCTGTAAGCATTCCTCCTCAGAACAGTCAGGTGAAGGCTTACTGATACCGTGCTATCACTTAGTTTTGTTTGTATAATCAGGCGACAAGATACATGAAAAAGAATGGCTTGCAGAAGTCTGCTTGGGTGGAGCATTCTAGTGAACCCTTAGCTTCTTCATAGGAAAGACGTGAAATTAGTACAATTATTTATTTGACCAGAGTGCAAGCATAGTCAAAGGCTGCACACACAAAAATTGAAGTTGCAAATACATTTCTGAATAATCCTTTTTACAGTAACCTACTAATCAAAGCACTTAAAGCTCCTCCTAGGAAGGTATCCAGGAAAGCCGTTAATCTATGCCACTGGTGGTGAACTGTTACTGCTATGTTAGTGGGGAGAGACGACGTACCAAATAATTTTTCATAATTTTAAGTGAATGGGCTGCTATCTCTTTAGAAGGAGACTGAGCATAAAATGTAAATTGGAGAAGCAGGGAACTTCTTTTGATGGGACGTTTATGTTGGTAGTTTTTTTTCTTCAGGGAAGTTCCTGCAAGATTTAAAGAAATCTGGCTATTATATTGGCAAAAAATTAGCATTTCTCCCATCCTGCCCAATAAAACAGTCATGGAGATGAACCACCCACACGTCACTCTCCTATTTGTGATTTTGGAAGATGTTCCAATCAGATCCTGAGAGACACAGTGTATAAATCTTTTCCAGAAAATTTTTCAAACTTACACAAAAAGTTTGAAAAATACATAAATAAAAATATGATACTTATAAACTTCTTAGCCTAGTATGTTTGCATTTATTTCCAGAGATTTTGGGGTTGGGATGGGGGGGGCAGTATATTTTGGGGTTTGGGTAAGGGTTTTTTTTTGTTAACCCCTCCACTATTTTCTTTCCTTGTGTTGTAAAACAAGGGCCTGTTGTGACAGCCAAATAAGAGGTCATGTCTATGAAGGAAAAGGTTTGTTTCTCACTGACATCACTGGAAAATAGGAACAAAGGGGCTACATGTTTTTCAAAGGCAGGAAGTCAAAACTAGCAGCCAAGAGTGACGATTTGATTCATGTTTTGCATTGGTAGACTTCAGGAGCAAGAATGAACACCTTCAATGAAAAAAGTAATGCTGTCTGCTCTTCAGAATTCATTATTTTTCTCCTCCGCAGTATTAACAGGTGTGAGGTTTTTTTAATAACATTTTAACAACAGTTATCAGCAATTTACTTTTCCCTCAAAGCAGAACATATAAATAGGGTTTTCCCTCTAAAATGTTTCTACATATGTAACTAGTGACCTAATAGAAAGCATATTCATGACTTTCTAAAGTTTGAATGCATTACCCAGCTTTATCTTTACACTTTTCATTTTCCAAATTAAAGAGAAATTTTGTAGTTTTAAAGCTATCTGTCTGCCTATGAAGACTTCTGTACAGAAGAACTCTCTATGCAGAAGCCAAATTTGAAAAATGTCCTACAAATTTCAGGTGATTCCCCGATAACTGAGATTCTTTTGCATTCAAATACAAATATTGTGTCACATTAAACGTCACCAGAACTGATTGCAACTGAGCAGGAAGAAACAAGAAATTCAGTTGCAATACCTGTCTTTTTTTATTTTATTTAAACATCATACCAAGCTTAGTATACATTTACAGATAATAAAACCACTTCTGGCCCAGCACCCGCAGTTTCCATGTTCATTTACAGCTTTTCAAAGACTTGCCAGTCAAATTTATCAGAGAGTAATACAAATAAAGAAGTTAACCCTCTATTGCACTTAGTTTCAATATTCTCACGTATAGTTTCCAGAAGTTAGGTATGATAAAATGGCACCAAGAAGCAGCAACCTTGCCCTTTGCCTCTTCAGGCTGCTCCGGTGGTTTCATCATTTTTGAAAGATTAAACGTTTGCACCTAGTATCTCATTAGAATTTGTCCATAAATCAAAATATCTCATGCTTTTCCCTGAAAAATTAGAGGCCCCTTCAGCAGCTCTCCTTTTTGTCAATGATAAACTATTCACATAACAGCAATCAAATACCCTCTCAGTTGTCATCCTGATCAATTAAACAAATTGACTTACTTCACTTTATCAGTATAAAGAAATGTCTTTAGCTTTGTAAATGTCAATATGGGTCTTTTTGTTCTTGGAATTTTTAACTTTATTTCCAAAATGCGAACATCAAAGCAAGACTGAGCACTTGAGCATCAGAGGATCGAGACATGCATTGATTTTAGATTTTGCCATCCCTCTTACATAGCAGAGAGGATGAATGCTGCAACAGGTCTGGAAAGATACTTCCCAAACTGATAAATATTAAGCAGCACTAAAGCAGCACAGAAGCATGTACAGTATTACAAATTTAAGGCCCACTTGAATTCACTGGGGGGTTTGTGTTGTTTACCTACCTTTCATTTATCACCTTCACTTTAGTGTATGTATTATAGATCTGCATTCTGAAACACGTGGTCCAGCTTACCAAAGCATTTATGCAAGTTAATTTTGAGGGGGGCGGGGGGGGGGGAATGAAGATGAGCATAGTGAAATTTGAGTTTCAAATTCTAATTCCAGTCATCCTTGCCAGCTAGTCCATTAACATTTTCAAACCTGACAAGGTACTCCCACTTTTACAGAACACTAGGATTGATTTAAAACTCTGCTGACTGAGCTAGTATTCACCACTCACTCAAATCCACTCTAGAGCTACGACTGACACGTTAGATTTAGTATCTTCAGATAAAAATGGAGAGCAAATGATTTTATTGTTGGTATAACCATCACACCACTGACATTTTTTATTACAACTGTACATACTTAGCTGAGGAGACGAATTGATGGAGGAGGAGAATAAGCGAATTCTTGCTTGTGACTGAGTAAGCTTGCCTTTAAAGTGCTAATATCTCTCTCGTATCTCTACTGAGGAAGTATCCTCAGTTTTTGTATTTGGAATACCTTTGGAATCAGAATACAACAGATATTAAAAAGCTATAAATATAAAGAGATTAAAAAAGCCTCAGAAGTAACTAGGGCCATGAGTTTAGAGTAATTTGGGTTGGACAGTCCCTGCTGGAGGGTCAGCACAGCAGTATAAAGCGTCCTTCCCGCTCCCTTTTTAAACTGCAGGGCAAGTCCTTTCTTGCTATAAATTGTCACTAGGTGTTTACCAGCCATTAACTTAAAAGTGGCTATAATTTCTCAGCGTGTAATTAGCAATGGTGACTAAACCTGATCAGGCATCATCCTGTCAGCTGTCTCGGATTACAGATGCAAGGCACCTCTCCCTCTCTCCCAGTCGTGACAATTCATTAGTTCTGCTGTTTGAGAGCAGCTGTACCATTTGAGATGTAATTTATTCAGATTCCCTCAAAATTATTGCTGAAATGTGGAAAGATAAGTGATTTGATGAGGCTATGTATCTACTGTCAGATAACATTATAGGTTGGATGTGTGGTCAGAAGTGATAGGAGATTACGTTTCATGAGAAACATTGCCCTTTTTAAGGCAAAAGATTAAGTTATGCGAGGCAAAGGACAAAATGCTTTAACATGTCAGTCATGTCTCATACCTTTATCCCTAAAACACTGCTAAAAAAAGATCCTGTGAAGATCATTAAAATTTTACCTTTCTGTCCCATTTTATTGATGTATTTTTTTTTTTTAAAAAGTATCTGGTTTAGTCAAACAAAACTGCTCGAAGGATAAGAAAATATAAAATGTTCTGCTTGATTAGTAAGTAGGGCGGGACAAGTAAAATTCAAACTGACTCAAGTGCCAAGCCAAAACCAATGAATCGAGAATTTAGGGATTTAACTCATGCTCTGAGAAATCATATCAACGTGCATCTTCTGAACAGACCTGGAACAAATCTGCAATACTTGGAAGACTCAAGATGAACTTGCACTTGTTTTTTAAACCCCGGTGACACCACTCACCCCGTACCTGACAACGTAAAGCCAACTGGGAGTGAAAGAGCAGATTGCAGATTTCTAACCAGCTCAGTCCCTTGAATTTTCATTTTCTCGTTTCATGTTAATAATATACCAGAAGACCAGTCATATTGAGCTGGACCCAAAGTCCAGGTTTTGACTTCAGTAAACTGCATGTCTCAGTTCTGTTTTACCAGAATAACGTTTCTTCTATTTCTTTCATAGTATATACTTTCAGACTTGCTTCTGCCCCCCACGACGGTGTGTAACTGAGGATGCTCAATTGCTTATAATGACGTTTTCCTATGGATTTAACTTAGACTTTCACCCAGCTTTAGCATTCAAATATATATGCACATTGAGTACACTGATATTTTTCCAGCAATGGAATGTCATAAACACTGACAACCTCTTCATGGTCTTAAATCCAATATCCTGTGGCCTCACTGACTTCTGGGTTTTAATTTGCTATCCCAGTGCACAGTAATTTCTGGTTATCTATGTCATAGTCTTAAGCACATCTCAAGATGAAATTTTGGCAGGCTGTCATGTTTGTTAAGAACAGGTGCTCTGACTTTTGTTTCTGGTTGCTTTTTTTCTATCTACTCTTTGAAATTGGGCACTCTGTGTGTGAATGTATAATCTCTGACCATCTGAATATGTAGATCTTTTTATCCCCATTTTTATACATATATGCGCAGACATTAATTTTAATCTGGGAAAGCTAAGATGAAATACCAATAAGAGAGGAGTTGTTACGCATGACATTTCATTTATGGATATAGCTGAGAAGATTAATGTCTGAGCCAGCAGCCTGTCCATCACTACCTTCAGCTACTGGGGAACAAAATGTCATGTACGACAACTCATTCCTCACTACTCGTGAGAGATTCTTGCTGCCATTTCATTCTATCGCCCTCGATTTATCTATACAATAGTATTAATTAAACCATGAAATCCAGATAATTTTGAAGAAGAAATTCTGCATGATCCCTTTTCAGGGCAGATGTGCATGTCTGCATTTTTTTCTTTTGATTAATATTTTAAGTGTCTTTAATGTGCAACTTACACGAAAGAAGGTTAGCTCCTCAGGACTCTGCTTATTGAAAAACTTCAAAGCAAATGAACATACCTATAACCTGGATTCAGCTAAAAGACTGAACTAATTAATTCCCTTTGAGTACTTCATGTGGCAAGGGGTGTGTGTGTGGCTTGTTCACAAGCAGCTGGTCACATTTAGGAACGAAGCCTTCCCTTCCTCATACAGTAAGCTCCCTCTGGCTGGACACACACACGTTTATTGACAGAAACGGCAAGCTGGTACTTATCATTAGCTCACCTGGCCCAGCAACAAGAACAGAAGTGAGATGCAAATACTAATAGAATCAGAACAAAGTGAAGATTAATTAATTGAAAATACTGACTGGATAGCTTTGATAATATCTGCTTTTACAAATAAGGCACAGAATTTGTACATCACCTAGAAAGAGTATAGAATAACATAGTAATGGCTTTGACTGGAATCGATCGCAGTTGAAACACCTCCTTTCCTGGCAGCTCTCCTCTTTTGAAAGCCATTCTGTAAATTGCATCAGGATGGGTGTAACTGGAGAGCCCACTAGTTCCAATTAAAAACAAGCACAGCAATGATGTCATTCCTTCTCTCCCTGGGTAGTCACCACAAACTCAGTGCAATACCGTCTCAGTAATGCAGTGATATCCCATTCTACCCTGCCTCCAAACAGCTGAACTGCTCTATGTTTAATCAAAGGGGATCTTAAAAGTTGTTTTTTTTTTTTAAAGTTCAGTGTTGGAAAACGTATTAATGCAGTGCTATGCTAAATGCTCTGAAATGTGGAGCGGGTTTATTTAATAACCCACGTATCTGCTACCAAGGGGAAGTGTGTTAACAGGAGACTCATTTGTTCTGATTATCAGGACATTGGCCTTACACAGGGATTGACTTGGGTACCTTTGAGACAGCTCATGCCAGGCTCATGTTCTGAACATACAGCCTTCAATCAACACTGAACCATCGTGGTTTGTCTGCAGTTTTGGACAGGAAGATTACCCATGTGCCAGAGAAAGCTTTCATTATTCCACTGGAGGGAAAAAGAAAAAAAAAAAAAACCCACAAACCAAAACCCAAAATAAAACCAGCAAACCAAACCTGGTAGACTGGGTAGAAAGCAACTCTATTGCTCCCTCCATCTCCAGGCACCTAAAAATAAATCTATTTGGGCAGTGAGAGGAGAGAAGGAGATGAATCAGAGGAAACAGAAGAGAAGGGAGAACATGGGTGAAAGTAAAAGCAGGTTTGTTTGCAGACATCAATGCCAGAATTATTGTTCTACAACTGAGTTAGGAACTGATACTGTCTCGGGTCCCTTTTATTCTCAAACCTCTCTATTCACATTGTTAAACTAATTTCTTGCTATTTATGTGAAATGAGAAAAATATACTTTTTAGAGGAAAAAAATGAATGCTATATGAAGTACAACATCTAGAAATAAAGAAAAATCTGTTTTATTTTAATGCCTGTTTAAACAGGGGAATATCTCTCCATTTTTACCTCAGGTGAGTATTTAACTGATTAAAAAAAAAGCATCGTCTAACTTACCTAACTTACATAGCGATATCCCTAAGAAGAGTATTTATTTGCACAACAGATTAGAAGGAAAACAAAGCCTAAGTAGGTTTGTTTGGGACAAAAGTAAAATATGGACAAAAAGTAAGATTATGACATTATACTTGTGTATGTGAAAAAGTGAAAAAATAAAAGGAAGATGATCTTTTTCCCCATGAATGCAAATAGATTCATCCCAATAGTTATGATGCTTATTTATTAAAAAAAAAAAATAAAATCTTTCTGTAAGTGCAGAAATCAAGGGTATTTTCTACACAGTGTAACAAAGGAGTATCTTGCATGTCCTAGATGATCCACAGGAATAGTAAGCTCTGTACTAACATAGAAAGTGTTATCCCAGGAATCTGAGCTTCTCCCTGATTTCACGTGCATCACATACACAATAAGATTGGCAGGAAAAAAAAAAAACCAAACAACACAAACCAAGCAAAAAACCACCCCACAAAACCCACCCTTATTAATTCAAATACACAATTTGCAACATTTATGAAACCTCTGAAATGCAGGTGCTGAGCATTTTGAGTTATTGTCCAGGACTGCATCCCTTATTTGTGGATATTGTCCAAAAGACAGTCAGAAAACCCAGCTTGTTCAGAAAATACACACTCATTTGCACTACACAGCAGTAGTAAAAAGACCATTCCTGCCTTGATCAAATGTTATTTATAGCAGCGTTTTGTATATTTTACCTCAATAGTCACTAAAGACATTTCTGCTGTCCAGCATCCATTAATATCATAAGACAACTTGGTATCTTTTACGTTTTTCAGAAGGGGTAGCTTCACATAAAATTAGCTAGACTTCAGAAAGTGTTATTATAGAAAAATCACTGGAGAATGAACTGTTTTGAACTGTTTACAGCGACAATGTGTTTCCTGAGCTTTCCCCTTTGAGGAGATGCATTGGCTGCTACCACCACATAGTTTAGCAGACAGCTTTTTTCCACTCAAGAGCATTCTTTCTGCAATGCCGAAATGTCAGACACTTGGCAGATACTTCACACTTGCCTCATTTCTTGTTACTGGAATTGTCTTTAGTAACAAAAGGGAAACTGAAAGCCAATTTTTCCACTAGGGGTATTCGTAATCTCTTTGGACTTCATGTTCAATGCGTTTGGAAAATTCAGGGTAAAGTGTCTGACTGACACACAGATTGCTTCAC
This sequence comes from Cariama cristata, assembly GCF_000690535.1. Classification (NCBI taxonomy): domain Eukaryota; kingdom Metazoa; phylum Chordata; class Aves; order Cariamiformes; family Cariamidae; genus Cariama; species Cariama cristata. Next base: position 69,269 of record NW_009617012.1, read on the forward strand.
CATAAAAATCTCATCATTTCTTTGCAATGCCTATCATGCTGAACGGATAATGAGGTGGTTGTGCTGAAGCGGTACGTGTTTGTGTGTGTACAGGAGTCAACATGTTAAACCTCTCTATTTCTCCAGGCAGATAAGAAAAATGATAATTCTAGGGAAAAGCTTTTAGTACAGAGAAATCATAAAACAACACTTTGAAGAAACTTACTTTTTAATATTGTTTATAAATGGATGCACCACTTGAACTAAAGAGGTCGAGGAATCTCTGCTTCCCACCTCACGTCTGCATATAAGAACGAGCATTTTCAGATGTGGGGTGACCGTGCTAGCACTGTGCTGGCAGCCTTCTGATCACAAATGTCAGCAAGTCTGTCCACCATGAAGTTTTCTACTATGCAGTTAGTGTGGCAAAAGTACATGGTGCAGCGACTCACTTTAACATCCAAGTTTAGTATATAGGGAACATTCATTAATTTGAACTGGACATGGTATAGACAGAGCAACATATTTACGAAAACGAGTCAGACTACCAACAACATCTGATATTAGCCATTGGATTTTTTTTTTTCCCTTTTAAAGAAATACCTGGAAGTTAAATGCAACAGCCAGCTAAGGAGGACAAATAAAAATTTTCAATTTTTTTTTAATGATTTTTGTGTCAGAGCTATCATTGAAGGTTCCTTCCTGTCCTTGTATCGCTGCAGTGGTATTTCCAGCTTTTTGCTGCTCCTACCTAAATGCCAAGCCTAAAAGAGAGTGCATGCAAGTCTCTAGATACACAAGCTAGTGAAGAAGCTCTGCTCCTCCTCCTGAACAGGAGTGAAAGAGGGACCACTATACAAGACAGCTCTAATGCAATTCCTCTCCCTTGCCCGGGATAACTTTTTCTAACAGCATAGTTATCAATCATTTCTTAATTAACGTATATGTTCATAGTATGATCACTGTAAAAATAAATCATCACCATTCTGCTAAATACTACAGAAACATATCACTGGGCTCTAAGAATGTGGAGGAAATAAAAAAAAAAGGCAAGAGAGAGAAATAGACATCTGGAACAAGATTTGCTCTGGTTGCTCCATTTTTAGTATTTTTTTGGCCAGGAGGGCTGCTCACATAGCAGTTCCCCTGTGAAGTTCCAATTCAAGGGCTGTCTCAATGCTTAAGCCTCCTACCAGAAAGACAGCCAGGATGAGGATGTTAGAAAGGGGACTCTTATTAGACGACATTGCATCAAGACACTGTCACCATAACATTTTAAAATTTACTTGGGTACCTGCTTCCCACTTGCACAGGACAACATGCTTACAACTGAGAGACTGCATCACCCTGCAGATGACTCCTCCCTCTCCCCCAAGCCTGTAATTAATCACCATTTACTTCTAACATTTCTTCAGGGGAAAGCTCACCTTCAAGTTTTATCACTGAGCCAAGTTAAGATGCTTTTAAACTTTTTTTTTTATTATTTCTACATCTTCTTTCAGGTAAGAGTTACAAAGAAGTTCAAAAAACAATTCCATTGCAAAAAACTGAAAGGGGAAATTTTTTGTTGTTGGTGGTGGTTGTTTTGTTTTTCTAATCAAGCCATCAGATCTCACAAGATGTAGGTGTCATTCTCATTCCTCCTGTAGACTTCCTGAGTATTGTAGGTAAATGATTTGGTTCTTTGTGCTCTAGTTCTCTATTTATTAAACTATTCACTAAACTGAGATAACAGCACTTCCTTTCTCTGACTTTCTGTACATTTCCTCTGAAATCTATTTTAAGTTTTACTGGGCATGTACTGTCTCTTATTATGTGTAAATTCAGTATCTATTAAAATAAAACCTCAATTTCAGTTGGGAAGTGGAACAACAACTACAGAAGAAATAAAACACACGTTTATTCCAACTGAAATGTCTGTGTAAGTTACCATTTTCTTTTAAAGTACAACATGTTTCAGCTGTGAAGTTTTAAGATGAATGACAGTATAAAACAGATATTTTAATTCTGTGCTTTGTAATGCCACACCATCTTGCAGGTATCCAACATTAAATGTGGAAATCTCTCCCAGAATATAAGATATTACTTCTAGTAACCAAAGTAGCATTGATTAACTCATACATAAAAATTTCATAGACTATGCAAGCTATTTTAAGACATAATCTTAGAGAAAGTGACTTTAGATATATGAATAGGACTAATCCTCTAAAACAAAGACTGTAGACAATGAATATTTAACATGTGACCTACTATTACATCAAGATGATTTGCTAAAAAAACCATAAAATTAGAAAATGAAGAAGCCACAGGCAGAAGCATCCCCTACTTAATCCAGAGATATTAAAAAAAAATTAAATCAAAGGGCATATTAGAAATGAAAGCAAAGACTCCTGACTGTGCTTAGAGATACACAGCACCATTTCAGAGAAAAGACGATTTTCAAGGATAGCCTGTTAGAGCTAACTTCCTGATGCCTTCCCTCCCTGACTATTTGAATGCAAATGTTAAATACGAGTGTTTTCTAGGATCAGTTGGAGTATTCTCTTAACAGACAGATTTTGATCATGGAACAATGTTTAATATACATCAAGGAATGAGCAAGAGTGATGGTAAACCCTAGATTAACCCATTGTCTTTAAGTGCTTAGTTTTACTGTATTTCAGACCTAGTGTTATACAGAAGGCCACTGGAAAGCTACACACTCACGATCATGAACTCCGATGGATTAAATGTTCTTTAGCATTGCTTTGTACTACTGAAGAAATAAAGATAGTCTCAATAAAAGCGATGTGGTCCTAACTTCACCAGTAAGCAGGACTGGAGAAGTCATTATTTATGAAAGTAGTCCTTTCCTGCCCTACACTGCTAAGCTAAATAAGGAAAACCATTCCCGCCCCCCCTTCTCATAAAACACACTCATGATTTCTTTTTTTGCTGTTGCTCTTATTTTCATCTTTGCCTGGCTTCAGTCTCTTTAGATACGAAAGGCTTTTCAGATGCCTCCACAGCAGTCAGCAGCATTCCTCTACTATAGTACTAAAACAGCTGTAGTAAATTGATTTTAATATTATCCCTTTTTTTAGTCATTAATAAAAAGAAATATTTTCTGTGATTTTTTTTTTAATCCTTAAGAAAAACAAAGAGAGATAAAGCGCAAGGGGACAAATAGGTTGCAACGTTTGCTATGACAATGCTGGCTCGTACCATGCAATCTCCAAGTGCAGAGTTTCAAATTCATGATTATTTAAAACTGAACTTTAGAGTTATTTATTGTCAAAGATGAAGTCTCGCTGACAAAGTTACTATTTTTGTTGCCAGACAGGCAGAGTTCTGAGAAGAGATAAAAAGGATTTGAATTTCAGAAGAACTTCTACCTCCTTGTGAGATGATGTTTTTGCCTTTCTATTATTTTCTTTGGAAAATTAACAGGATTTTGTTTAGGTCTACTTCAAATCAAAGTTTGTCTGCAGTCATCCTGTAGTTTACAAATATACTAGAAAGATTTACTAAAAAGTCTTTTTAATATTTTAGTATTATAAAGTTCATTAATATAACAGCAGTGAGTCTAATCTAGTTTTATATGACTGCTTAGTGTCTTAAATGCAGATCTCCAAGAGGCTGCAAATTACACACCACTGAAACTCTAAAATTGGAAAGAGTTGCAAATAATCAAAACAGAAAAATAATTAGTACAGGTTCTATGGACTTGAAAATATTGGAAATAATATACAGTTGTTTTCTGGAAAAAACAAGCTAATGACACGCAGATGAAAAAGCATTACTCAGAAACAAGACACTTGGGAAATAATATTTCTGTTTACATCTATAGATTCCTGTTATTATTTAGTTACAAAAATAATTGCAATCTGTATTATCTCTAGGTCCCTTATATAGTCAGACAAAATATAAAGATCATACAAAAATTAGAAACAACAACTACTACTACTAAAACCACCCTACCACCAAAGGAAAGTAATGAAAAAATCTGTAGCTCCACATATCCCACCCTGCCTGGCCCTCCTCTCCTCTCCCTGAAAAAACACTTTGTGTCTAATGAGTTTCTAGGAGGTAAACACAAAAGCACCCACCCAGGTAATTTGTGAATCGCTCATATTCTAACAAAAGGAAACATCCTTCTACCAAAATCAAGAAGTAGCCAGTGAATATCAGGAGTAAACAGCTCATTTTATTTTTCTGTGGCAGACACCCAAAAAAAAAAAAAAAAAATCAGAGTGGCATGAATAGAGGCAGAAGTTGTCTCACTCAAACAACACGGAAAAACTGTACCTTTTAGGTATGTTTATACCTATTATTAGGATGTTTATACCAACTATTAGGAAAAGTAAAAAAACCAAACAAACAAAACAGAAGAGGTAAATTTGTAAATTACTAAGCAAATTAGGGGTATAAAAGCCCAGCTAGTACATTGGGAATGCTACAGCCAGAGAGAGGAGGTCTACTGAAAACAGTATTTTGGTAGAAGGAAGATGTTTTGAAAGTGTGCAAAAAAGGACCTAAGGCTGAGAACTGACAGCTAATTAGATACAAACTTGTAAAAGAATACGACAGCAAAGAATGTTATTGTGATTTTACACCCTATTAATAAAGATTTCATTCTGTGGACAACACAGCTAATTAAACGTCTCCCATTGACAACTGTTGAGCCCAAATTTATCATATTTCACAAACCTGATGCAACCCAGACAGATACAGACAAACTGGAAAGAGCTCTGTGCAGAGAAAAAAAAAAAGTGTTGCCAACTCTATGTGAAGAAACATTTCAATAACACTAATCAGGGGGTTGGACAAGATCAAGATGACCTCCAGATGTCCCTTCAGCCTCAACCATTCTGGTATTCTGCGATTCTACAAGTGTTCAGATGGTTGGAGACATAACTAACAGATGGAACATTTACAGCACAGGTGAGACAGTACATTTCACACACAAGAGAAACTGTATCTCACAATAGTGGAACAGACTGGAAAGACAGAGATGGTATTTGTATGAGTGAATGCAATACAGAGAGCGGATGCTCTATCTGTTAGGGTAGGCCTGTACCAATCTGAGACTTAAGTGAGATTTGACTGAAAAGTATCAAACTCCAGTTTAAAGATAGTTCTTCCTGTTGAAAGATTTTGAGGAAAATTCAGAAAGTTCTCTTTGACTCAGCCTCAGTTAGCAGATGGTCAATATCGTTTTGCCAGGACCAAGGGACAAGAAATACACATTTTCTTCACATTTCACCTCAGCTCATAACTGACTCCTGTAATCAGAGTGGTCTGATTACAGTGCAAATCACTTTAAACCAGAAACATCTATTTCAAGAATTGACATGAACGCACAGTTAGGAATCACACAGAATTGTCATAGCAAGCTTAATAATTACTTTGCCTTCTTTCCATATCCTGTCCTTGTCTCTCTACGTCAGGTAAGGAAAAGAATTAATCTGTTCAGGCACCATCGCATGCACTAAAGGAAAAGAAAAGCATTCCCACACAGAATCCCAGTTTCTTCCTAGTTCACCTAGGGAGAGAATACCCCCATCTTCCCACATTATGAGGAAAAGACAAGACAGACAAAGAAGATGATAAATACCCAAATAGATAATGAAGTTAACATAGTTATTAAATATTTGTCTTTCAGGGCATATTGCTGAATGAGTTGTCTTGGCAATAATCTGGAACATGAGGGGACTAGCTGCTCTTCAGTTTTCAGAGATTTCTTTCCAAATTTTGCATTTAATTTCAGCCATAATTTCTTCCCTGTAAAATCACTATAACTAATAAAGTATATTTTAAAAATCACCATAAGTAATAATATCTTATGTATACATAAATACATATGCGTATATGCACACATATACAAAAAATTTGACTTGACAGTCAAACAACAGTCCTCAACATCTTTCCATTGGCTTATAGATTTGAACCAGAGCCCTGAGAAATTATAAAAGCCAATGACGATGCCAACTTGAAATTTACTGTTTGCTGTTGGAACATCCTTGGAAAAGTACAGGAAGCTTTCGTGAAGTCCCATGGAGGGCACACAGCCAGTTTAGCTGGTTAACAAGCCAGTCCTCTGTAGAAAGAAGGTCTTCAGGCAACATGAGTAGCAGCAGTGCATACATCCACATTCCTTGAAGAAGCCCTTGTTTAATGAATATTAAACTGTTTCAAATAGATCTGTTTAGATTCTGCTAGAGTGCAAGGGAATTTTTGTGATCCACTGTGAGACATAACAAATCCATATGTAAAACTAAAATGATATCAGATGACAATCTTATTTATAATGATGGCTGCAGTATCATGTCAATATTAAGAAACTAATTTCTCACTCTATTTCCCTCCTGCAATTTTTTGAGATTTAACTGATCATTCCTCAGCTGTAATTTTGAGCTCCACTGAACTGTTGTGGATGTTCCATTTTAAAAAATGAAAAAAAAAGAAAGAAGAACATGTGTGAACTGAAGTTTTCCTTCTGCAGCTGAACCGTGCAACTGATTGCGTTCTGACCTTACAAGCAGTCCTCAAATGGTGACTATCTTTGCTGGATAAAGCAAAGATATCAACGCTAACCCTGCTTTTTTCCTGATTAAAAAGCCGCCACCATGAATCAGAAAGATAGAATCCGTGTATGTGTATATGAGTATATGTTTGTATCTGTTTATATTTTACATATACATCGGTGTGTATGCCAGATTTGTATTTCAGCTATTCATCCTTCAAATCACATTCTTGGGTGAATGTGATTAAGAACTTAGAATTTGGGAGGAGAAATAACATCTAGTCTTATTTGCTATGATTGCCTTGCAGTCTTATGCAGATGTTTATTTTTCTGTCCACTTTTCTTAAAAGACAGACTAACACATAAATTTTTTGAGATCCTTCAAAGTAAGTAGCTACAAAAATCCAAGCCACATCATAAATCACTGTTGATGACTGGTTTTCGTATCTCAACCTGTAAAATGAGTTTAGTTATTTATGAGGAGGATACTGTTAGAATCAACTCACACCAAATTACTCATTAAAAAAAAAAAATCACTGCAAATGGATAAGGCTATGGTTAGGAGGAATGAAATTGTTCTGCAGTGGCAATTAACCTGGTTTTGTACCAAACCTGCATTTTTGTATACCTATATTAATGCTATGTGGCTTTAGTATAAGACTGCTTAAATCTTACCTTAGAAAGATACTTATGAAGTATTTCTATGATTATCAGAATAATTTTAAAAGCTTTATTTTCATATACTTGTAACAGCCTTAGTAATTCCAATAACTGTATCCCATATTTCTGCAATATCAGCTACTTGTGCCTCTGTGTTAATTAAATGAATAAACTATTCAGTTCCGAGTCCCTTTTCATTCTATAAGATCAAGAGAAGTTTTATAAAAGAATGAAAGAGTTGCAGAAAGGAAGGGAATTCTACATTTCCCTGCTTATGATGTACTGTAGAGATTTAGATATTGTGAAGCTATCCAAAGCTCCAGACAGTGTTTTTTTCTAAGCCGAAAGACCTTCAAGTACTAATACTCCGAATCCACCTACCATTGCTTAAAACAATTGCTGTTGATTTGTAGCCCAAGAAAAACACTGAATTAAACAAAAGCAGTGTAATAGTATAGGATATAACAGAATAATAGTAATAAAACAAGAGGTTTGCAGAAGTGTGAGGAATATTTAACTAAGATACAGAGCAGATTATGTTGGAGCAGCACATTAATTGTCTGTGGAGCTGTAATGATTTCCAGTGTGTAGTTTTGCTTTTTTCCCCAAAAAGTTATACATTGTTTTTCAAGGTCAGGTATTTTTATTCCTTAAAATACAATAAAAAATGCCTACATTGTTTATAGTTAATTGGTTCTGGAAGGCTAGCAACATTTAAAACATACATGACATGTTCCACTTGCTCTCAGCAGAAGGCCTATTACCTTTTACATTCCTTCAATGTTATAAGTTAATTACTGTGGAAAATCTACATATGTAAGCTGCATTTATTACTAAATACAAATCAAAATGTCTAATGTAAATTATTGATATGCTATATTATCTCAGCTTTTCTGTAGAGGTCCCCATAAAAATAACTTTAGTTTACAGTCTGACTACCAGGGGTTTATATTATAGCTCTCAGTAGGACACAATCATGCATATATATATGTTAACCTTTAAATAAATTTTCTTCAAGCAAATATAATCCCATCGACATCAATCTGTGCACCTCCATATTTTGAAGGTTATATTTTAAGTTGCAATGATTTTGTCCATTTTCTTGCAGTGAAAGGGCTAGAGATTTTTTCCAGAAGGAAGATAAAAGTTACTCACTATGAAAATATCTCAATTTACAAAAGAAGTTATTCTTTAAGTAAAACTATTAACGTACCTCTCGGAATTTGTTGTACACCCTCCACCACCAGCCACACACTTGCTTGAAAACCACACACATTTAAATCTCACTAACCTCCTAGGTATGATACACCACAGTTTAGCCATCATAGGATGCGCAGCAGTTGACATGCATACCACAGCGTGCCAATATACCTACATTCATATATACACACACCACAATGATGATGCATGCATATAAGCTTAGACATACTATACATATTCCTGCCAGTTGCCTGCACAGTTTCATACTCATAAAGACACCAAGTCCATCATCCTAAAAATTAAAGTCTTAGATGCCCAACACAAACATTCCAGTGATTTTTATTTTTTTAAACAGTATTTTCAAATAATTACAGCATCTGTCTAAACAGTCCGCATCCAGGATTAAAGCTAGCTAACCATACCTGTCAAAGATATTTATGAGTCACCAGTAGTACCTAGTCATTATAGTACCTAGTCATTATAGAGAAACGATTACTGGAAATAATCTAAATCACTGTTAGAGCAATCACAAAGTACAATGTTGTAATTCCAATTTGAATTTCAGATACAGAATACAGGGAACGGTATGTCTCTTTGGAACAACTTTTGCTAGTCTTACTGCCTTTGATTTTTGTGGTTTTTATTAGAAAATAGTATTTTCCATTATTTTTTATAACACGTTGACACCCTGCAAATGTGTTTCTACAGGCATAATATACGATGCTATGAATATATTTACGTTTACTCTAAATATTTAAAGAGGAAAGCCCTGGATATAATCACATAAGAGTTATTTCTAAGCTGGTATATTTTTGCATTTTATCCATGCATTACACTGGAACTGAAAAATCAGCAGAGACATAAATCACCAGCACCTTTTGACTACATCTTCAGGCTCTGTCAATTTGCTTGAAATATATCAGATGATCCTTACTGGTAAGAAATAACATACCTGGTCTAACAAAAGACCTCTTCATCCTCCTGTCAGTGGCTGAAGCACCATGGCAGTCCCAGGAGGAAGGGAGCGCTCTCCTCGGGGAAGCGGCAAGCACTGCTGGGGGAAGAGCAGCAGCCCCTGCCAGCAGCATCCCCCATGAGACCCACTCCCTCCTCCCGGTCTCCCAACAGCAGCAGGAGCAGCAAGCCCACATCTCCTTGCCTTCCCCACATGTTCCCCTCCCCTGCTCCATTTCGGACAGCTAAACTTAATTTTGTCTGCACTTTTCCAGAAGTCCCACATATAAACTTCATTCTTCACACAGTGAAGGCTACTCAGAACTGTGGATCGTTACTTTGACAGGTCAAAACAGATATTAAGTACACCAATTCTTGTCATCATCCGGAAATTTTTAACTTCTACGTTGTATAATTTAAACACCATTGACTCAAGTGAGAGATTAACTGGCATTAATTGGAGCACAAATAACAAGGCTTTGATGAAACGCAGATAAATACCTTCTTTATGCCCTACTCTCCAGACTGCAGCTTTTAATTTGCTGAAGGTAAAATTGATCCTTCTCTGTTTGGATATGTAAGAAGCCCTGTGGAAGCATTCTTTACACTGGTGCAGAATGATGGGGGTGGATGGGCAATTTATCCTCCAGCAACCAAACAACTAGAGTAGATATTTTTAGCTTCTGAAGAAGAATAGAAGAAAGGGTTTGGGGGCTTCCCTGTTCTACCATCAACCCTCGGTTTTGGTGGGTTAGTTAAGGAGAGTTTTGTACCTAGGCTCCTAGCCAAGATGATTTTCAACCCTAGCTCTTAAGAAAGAGTGGTGGTGTTTCCTCTCAAAATAAAATTTGTTTGAAATAAAAAGTATTTGTAGCCAGGAATAGTTAATGCCCAGCTATAGCAAAGAATGCTTCTGTAAAGAAGAAAGTGTTTTTTCAAGAGACTATTAATAATCTGGTATTGCCCGACTGTTACACAGAAATATCAAATGCAATGGCCACTGTAACGATCAAATCATTCCTCTGAAATCTCACCTTTGAACATTAATATTTATCTAGGAAAAATGACTGGTAATCCTCATGACAGGTTTATTATTCTCATTTCAATTTTCTCATAGCAACATACCAACCTTCCTAATTAACAAACAACAAGCAATTCAGTTTCTCCAGTTTAAAACACAGATGTTACCAAGATCTGTTGGGAGACTTCCAGGCATGCTGTGTTCTGCTAGTTTTCCCAAGTTCTTAAATTTCCCTAATTTTAAAGGCTTTCTGGTCTTCTCATTGTTTGGTGGTTTGGTGTTGGTTTTGTTGCTGGTTTTGTTTGTTCGGTGTTTTTTTGTTTGTTTGTTTCTTTGTTCAGTTTTTTGTTTGTTTGTTTTTACACACAATTGACTGCGCTCTGACTGGCTCTATTTATGTTTCTTTCTCTCACCTCTTCAGAGTAATTAAAGAAAATCTGTATTTTTTTTTTCTACCTGTGATTGAACAAATATTCTTTATTTCAAATATGTCTGATTTCTCATTAATTGAGCTCAGGGGATGCTTCATAATGCTATCCTTCCATCTTTTTACCTTACCATACCGGTACGGTTAGTACTGAAGGACATGCTAGCAGTCTCCAGAATTCATTAGAATCAGCTTTAGTATCTTTTAATTATCATTACATAGTAACTGACAATACTGCTAATGCTTCTTATTATTCCAACTATCCTTGTTGAATCAAGTCCCACATGCAAACATGGTGAAGCAAACACAATTTAGTTTTCATTAACATCCAGTGTAGTACACGCATTCCTACATACTGTTAGTAACTCAGAGCTTCAACAGAGAGTCAGTAACTGCCTAATATATAGATGTTAAATCCTACATTCATTTAAACTTTTATAAGTGTTCTGTAGTCAAATCATACCTGCAGCACGTCCAAGAGATTCGACACAGACTGTTCATGCTTTGCATAGTCAAAATGTGTGCATGTTAAGTCCAGGACATCCAACACATAGCGCAGCATGTGTGTGGTTGACCTCAGATTTATTTGATGTTCACTATACGTTACAATCAAGGTTTCTTTCTGGTATTCTCCTATTATACATGCAATAAACACTATTGCAAATATACACAATATCAGACGACAGTTTATTTCAAAGTATTTTGGATGAGAAAACATACATGGATACAGCAGGCAAGAGCAGTCTAAGTTGGAGACCGAGGAGTTATATGACATGGAAGCAAATGCTGCATAGCTTAGATGCTAAGGAGGTAACTCAGTCAAGGCTCAGATACTCTCAAATACACACTTGTAGTAGATATTGAATTATTAATTCAAACCAAAACTCTTATCAGGAAGTATTTCTGATTGTTAACTAATCAATACTTGCAGCAGTTAGTCACTTATAGTGAGCATCCTCCAGAAGGGTATTATTTCTATTAGAGCCTTATGAAGCAACACTGGAAAATACTACATCATCTAGTATTCATGGGTTTATCTCCAAAAACCTTGCTATATAGTAAGATGATCTCTTTTAGAAAAGTCTAGCTATTGGAGATAGATTTTTAGTCTAACTTACAAGGAAGTTGCACATTTCTGAAAATCTTGTCCTACTTCAATTGTTAAAGATGCAAGCAGGGAAGTCACAAGAGGAATTCTGCAGCAAAAGCTAAGCATAAGAGTAATGAACATTTTGACAGAGACAGAACATTAAAAAGGAAAAAAGCCCACATAACTTCTGAGGTTGGCTTGTCCCCTTCCTTTCACTTACAAGGGTGAAAAACACACTACTTAATCGGAAAATTGTGTGATACATGACATTCTCACTGCATGTATTGGAATGAATGGGAGTAAAATAGTCTGAGCTCATCAGATGGAGAACAGACAAGGCTGCACATGCAAGTAATTAATACACACTGACTGCAAATAAAGCATATTATAAAAATGACATTATTTTCATTTTAGCTGTACTAACAGTGGTGACGTCACATGGACTTGAATCATAGAATCATTTGGGTTGGAAGAGACCTTTAGAGGTCATCTAGTCCAACCCCACTGTGGTGAGCAGGGACATCTCTAACTAGATAAGGTTGCTCAGAGCCCCATCCAGCCTGACCTTGAATGCCTCCAGGGATGGGGCTGCCACCACCTCTCTGGGCAACCTGTTCCAGTGCTTCACCACCCTCATTGTAAAAATTTTTTTCCTTATGTCAAGTCTAAATCTACCCTCTTTTAGTTTAAAACCATTACTCCTTGTCCTGTCACAGCAGACCCTGCTAAAAAGTCAGTCCCCATCTCTCATATAGGCCCCCTTCAGGTATTGGAAGGCTGCAATGAGGGTAAAGACAATTGAAAAGACAATTGGGAAGCACATGTTAGATAGAAATAGGAATTTCAAAATTAAAGTAGTAATAAATTTTTATATTTGTCACTGTCTTATTCCTAAGCACAAAAGATGGATCAATGTTATAAGTCTGCCAAGCTACCAGTTGGGCACAATTAGTTTTCTGATTTTATTATAAGCCTATTTAATATGTAACATACCCTATTACCATTGTGCAATTCAAGAACAACCTAGTCCAGAAAATCTTAGACAGTACATTAAACCACAAGAGCCTTTGAAGTATGTTTTCTCACATGGAATAGTATTTCTCAACTCCAAATTTTATTCTATTCTCAATGATCCAATAGCATATTACTTCACCAAAGGCACCCAAGTGTCTCTCCAATTTTTGCATAGAAACTCTGGAAATACCAAATTTTTCAGCAATATAGCGAAGATCTAATATATGCAAAAAGTCTTGTGAGAACTTAATGTACCTTGAGAAACTATATCAAGGAAAAAAATGTATCCTAGAGAAATCTGCTTTTACGGTTGCTTATTAAAAAAAAATAAAATCACTTAACAGTTATTTAGTACGTCTATTATATTTATAGCACTTGAAGTTAATGTTCCAAAAAATAAATTTGTACTTTCCTCTGAAAGTGATTAGTATTGTTTCTGACATTTTCTGTGAGAAGAATTCCTTTAAAAACATCAGAAAGCTATTAAAGTTCTTATTTAAACATCCAGTCTAAGATATTTGGGCTTTGATAAAAATCCATATGGATCTCTCCCCATTTCCTGGAAGCTGTACAAAGAGGACTATAGGTTGACCAAGGAAGTTTCAGTCACTTAAATACAGAGCCATGAAATCTCTGAAGGAAGTGTTCCTTAACCCTCAAGAAGATACAAGACTGTCCACATGGGTGCAATTGATCCTGGGATCTAGCTATGACGACCTTAACTCATCCATTTCTGGTTTATGGTTTAGGTATGCAAATAGTTGTTCTTCTGGACTGAACAGCTCTATGGTTCTTACATTTCCTGTTATTTTCTCTTTCCGTCAATATCCTATTAACATAGGCCAATTTTCCTTAAATATCATTTCAGTTGAAACATTTGTTTTCCTCACTTGAAAGAGGATATTTCTCAATTTTTGTATTATTTAATAGGTATTACTCTTCAAATAATTTTTCCTAATATTCCAGTTTAATGTCTTACAACTTTCAGTATATTTTCATCCATTTACTACAGAACATGCATCATTTCCATAATACTACAATTATTCAGGAGGATGGGAAAAAAACAGACCAACCAACAAACCAAATATAACCTTAAACAAAACCCTCCTAAAGCCCTTCTGAAGCAGTCGAATTTTTCTATTGTATGCAATAAACTTTACCAGTGATTAAGGAATGTCAATAAAGCAGGACAAATGAAAAACAAAATGGGAAACAGGATGTTAAAACTTAAAGGCAGTCAATTTTAATGCTTCAAGCTTCAAATATATTGTTTGTGCTTCCCAACCTCTACAACCCTCGGTCTTCCATATACCACAACGCCTTATTTAAGTTGTTTGGTTTTTCATTCCTGCATCCAAATCTCTGATTTCATTTCCAGCAGTCAGACACAAAACAGCAATCCCCTCCCCCCCACCTCTCCAAAACTCATTAGAGGTTTGACTGAATTTAATTATTGCTTGAATAATTTATCAAGTGTCAACGACTTCGTTACTAGGGAGCACAGGCATTGAGCAGATAACGAGCTACCAGTCACATTACCAAATCCAGCCCCCAACTATTTGTTTTGAAAGGTTGAGCAATAAGCATTGACAATTTCAACTTGATACTAAATCTGTGTAACAGCCAAATCAGTCATTGATTAACATCTTTCCAAGATTAGCAAAATGACTGCTACCATCTTAGCTTTGCTAGAACGCTGAGAAACCAGGGCTGTTTGCAATTTCTTCTACTACCAGGAGTTTGGGAGGTGTATGTGGAATACATACACTAAGATAATACCACTAAGACTGTAACCCCTTCCAGAAGCCAATGCTTCAATCCTTTCCATGCTCTGCCAGAAGCTTGATTTAACAAGTCTAGCAATAGCCTATACCATTTTATAACAGCAGTGGTTCAGTGCCAGTCCATTACCCTTGGGACAGCAAAATGCCAATTTGCTCATAGTTGAAGAGCCTTGAGCTGAATCAATATCATTTATTCAGATCAGTATAATTTATCCATTACTCGGGAATATGTGATTTTTATGAGCTGGCAATCAAAAGGAACCCAGGGATGCAATGCATATTCAATAGCTGGCCTTCCTTGTCTTCTGTGTCACATGAAAGACATCCTATCTAGACTACTTGTGGGCATGTCTCAGCACTTGCGAGTAGATGGACAGGAGAACATGAGCACATAGATTCAACTTGCTTAGAAAGCTGAATCAAAAACATCTTCCATGCAGTCTCTAGGATAATTTTGTTGTGTTAATTGTGGCCTGTGAAACAGACCACTAGAGAACAACGTGCCACTCCTGCCTTTCCCAAACCCTACCTTCTTACAACTTGTCCCTTATGTTCCTCCCCCCCCGCCCCCACTTCATGACTAGCAACAGAGTGAATGCTGGTGAGCATCCATCTATCTATACACACATTACAGTGGCAATAAATATGGACCATAGGTCTTTAACTATATTCAAGGTCTCCAAGACTTGGTATAAGGCAAGTCATATCCCTTAACCTTACTAGCCAAGGTTTTAGAAACAAAGCGTCGAGACATACAGATTATTATCCAAATATACCAAACACTTGGCAGCCCTCATTATCCTCAGAACATCATGATTGCACAAATCTGCATGGGTGGTATATTTTTTTCCTTCTAATGTATGGATATTTAACCACTTCTAGTTAAAAATCTGTATGAGGAGATCACCTTAGGAACCACAGCCATTAGCTACCCAATCCTTCATTGCAAGGGAAGTCAAAGTCAACACTAGTCTTCTACAGAAATTTTAGCAATGTTCTTAAACATCCCTGCAGATTTAACCAGTTTCATTGCATTTCTGGACAGAACTATTTGTCATAGTAGCGACAGTTTGGGGAATAAGCCTGTGTCCAAGTTTAAGTTTCATCTGGTTCTGTAAACACTAGTTGTAAATATAGCTGTCATTATATTTTACATCATGGCATAACAGGCAGCTAAAACATTAAAAAAGCAGCTACAGCTCAAAATCACAACAGATAAACCAAAGGACCATCAATACAGCTCCTTGCAAGTGAGTTTTTTCCACATGGGATCTTTGTACAAACTTTGTTTTTGCACTAAACCATTCAAGGACACTGAGGCAGCCCAATGGCTGGGTAGGACAGTGAGGGAAATTTCCCTGAGGGAAAGCCAGCCTGGTCATAAAGCAACTTTCTTCAAATCACAGAAAACTGTTGTGCCCTGTGAAGTATAAACAGCCTCCAGCAGAAAGAAGTAAGCGTTTACAGGCTCTTCTCTCAATCAGCTAGTATCAAACCTTAGGCCTGATGAAAGAAGCTAGAAGCTGATGTGCAAGGATTGCCTCTAGATTAACATGCTTTCTAAGTCTGTATTTTAGTGTTTGTTTGCATGTGTGCATCTTCCCAGAATACTATTGCTAGCCCTCTTTCTGAGCTCGCCTTTGCCTCTGAACAATAGCTGAGCAATCAGGTGTACCTGTGAGGACTGAAATATTAATTTGCCTGTACAGATGGCTGTAAGGCAAAACCTCACTGCAAGAAGCATTACCGCTGTCCTGCCACCTCCTAGACCATCCAGAGCTAAAAAGCATCCAATACCACCCTGACACTCAGAGTTTCACAACAGATGCAAGCTGGCATCTGGAAATACTAACAGCAGTTTAGTTCTCAAGCAAAAAGCCATGCAGCATGAGATACCACAGCTTGTGCATTTAAAAGCTCTCTCTGTGAAGACTCTACCACCCCTCCCTAAGAAAAATAGCACATGCTCCACTCATTCAGAAATTGGGGAAACTGCAGCCTCCTGATATTTTATACTCAAACATCTCTCTGAAGAGAAAGCTCATATACTTTCCTCCTGATTCAGATTCATTTAAGTGGGTGGTGAATTGAACCTGCATATGCTAGGCTTAAAAATGCTACAGGAGGGAAAACATTGTTTAAGATACCAGATCTTTTGATTTTTCCCATACACACACAAATTATTTTGAACTACTAAGCCATTAAACCTCTTCCACAGTAATACATTACTTAACCACACTTCATTTGAATTCACTACAACATTCCAGATAATTCATATTTCACCTAAGAAAGAGAGCTATGTTACAGCACTTGCTGAATTGCCACCAACTAACTGTTACCAAGTGTGCTGAATTCCAAGCAGACATTTAAAGTCTAAGCACTTTGGTAAAGGTAAGACACAGTTGTCTTGGTTAGTGCTTAAGAAAACCACAATATATTAGATCACCCCATTGCTTTGTTCTTAAAAATAGAGGCACTGACCTCACAGATGTGTCTCCAGATCCAGGCACGCAGAGCAGGGATGACAACAGCAACAAGACCCATCAACAGTCCAGTGATCCTCAGCAAAGGCAGGGTTACAAGTCAGGCCCAAAGTCAGTCCAGGAAATCCAAACAGAAAGTCAGGAACAAGACTGGGAACAGACATATCTAAATCAGCTCAAGCCAAGTCTGAACTTTCAGGCTGGAGCTCAAAAGAGTTCCTGGGCTGATGGGCTGCAGGTGTGGGTGGAGGGCCAGGTGAAGCTGGTCAGGGCAATTACAGCCTTGTGCTGCCCTGAGGCCAGACAACCAATGGCCCCTCCTTTTGTCTAACTCCCTTTTGAACCTGCTGATTCTTTCCCTCTTAAGCACCTGGGTTTGGCCAGCATCAGAGGCCTGTACAAGGCTAGACAGACTATTGGTCTTGCCACGTATTTCTCAAGTGGTTTTCCTTTTATAGCTCCGTGTATTGTTCGTATTCGCTCTGTTTCAATTCAGGTAGAGAGGGAAATGCACAAGCACATAGTGGGCTCATACTCCACTTGCACCTACACACAGCTGCTTCTTAAATTGCCACTAACAGCTCATCTCAGCCTCCTACTGCACACAGGGCAATCACCTGCAACAACACCACACAGGTGGGACTCTTGCCTCACATTTATGACTACAGCTCTCCTGTTAATGCCCTTGAAAGCAAAACTTGAACAAAAATACTAGAGCAAATGTCTTTCAATTCAGAATCCAGAGTGAGATATGAATTTCACAGCCACTCACTAGAAAGTAATTTACACATCTGGGCAAACTGCTGTCCCAAACCAGCTTGAAAGTTCACCTTTTGAAGCTCAATTAAAACTCTACTGTAGCATCTACTAAAAGGAAGTGTAATAAGATATTCAGCTGTAGAAACCAGAAGGATAAAATGCAATTATATTGCATGTAATGAAACAAATAACTTAGATATTTTGACTGACACAAAAGATCATATTTCTGCCACACATCTGGGACATATTAATAAAGAAAGGTTTTCATATACATGTACATTCCCCTACAGAAAAACAAAAATAATCATACAAAGACTTAAGCCATTATATTCTTTCTGCTCCACCTCAAATGAATCTGAACAGGAAAACAATGAATTTGTTCCTTTTTCAAAAAAAAAAAAAAAAAAAGAGAGAGGGAAAGCAACTTTATACCTCGTCAAAATAAGCTTTTTACAAGGGCTCATTTTAGAAGTATCATTTTAAGCAGACAGTATTTCAGAAGAGAGAAGATGTATCATTTCCTTTTGTTGCTATACATCAATATACTCTCCAGCCTGTCAAACACCTAAAGTGTAAGCTGAGACTCCTAAAACCCTACAAGGCTTACTTATTTTTAAAATTCTTATAGATCTTTTTTCTGAAGATATGAAGATTGTGAAAACAAACATCAGAGAAAAGGGATCAGCCAATTTTCCAAATTAAATAGTCACAAACCATGTGAGTGAAGGGATGAAATAGTATCAAACTTCAGTATGGCAATGTTGAAATTCCCATGTTCTTTAAAGTTGGAAAAATTGGAGGCACCTTCCAGACCACACACTTTGGCCTACTGCATTTGAAGAATGGAAAATACTTCTAGAAAAAATAGCCAAATAATAATAGTGGTGTTATTGGTATTTTAAATTTGTGATGTGTGTTTTTTACCATATATTTAG
The DNA here is from genome assembly GCF_000690535.1 of Cariama cristata. Taxonomy (NCBI): domain Eukaryota; kingdom Metazoa; phylum Chordata; class Aves; order Cariamiformes; family Cariamidae; genus Cariama; species Cariama cristata. Next base: position 88,080 of record NW_009617012.1, read on the forward strand.
TTTTGGAATTACTTAATTTAAATATTCGGCTTTAATAATGTGTCTGCTGGGAACCGCAGATCACGATCACTGCTTACTAGGGAAGTCCAACACAAATGGAAGTGCTCTGTTCATCTAAGGAAGGGTTTCCTTCGGGTACCCGCATGACAGTGTGGGAAAGACGCTAAAATAAATCATTGAATAAAGGAGATATGATTCTTGCCAAGCATTGACATAGGTTAACTACAAAACTGACTTTAATTCCCTCAAAATTATATAAAGGATGCAATCCAATCATTTTAGTGAATTATTATCTCCCATGAGGAAAATATAACATTATCAAACATGTTATACATTTCTATGATGACTTAATGCTTTTTAGAATGGACTCTATTCACCAATACCATCCACTTTCCCAGGGTTTTTATATGCTATTGCACATACTGTAAGTACCGCAAACACTTCTAAAAGCTGTAGATCAAGCTACAGCCATGATTACTTAGATTCTGTTTTATTAAGCACACCACATACATGAATTAAAATTAAAAAAACTGAAAAAGAGCTGCCAAATCAAACGTCAATATATGTCAATATATGTCTGTGTGTGCACCCTTTGCACATTTGTGTATAGAAAATGTATGTCTGGAAATGTTGTCTGCATTGTTTTTGGCCATAGCATGGCACGCTGGGAACCAGTATGGTTTGCTGTATGCTTCAGAAGTAACACCTGCGTGTATATGATGTCTTTGCATTTTCCAAAGAAAAGTGTTACAGCAAAGATTCCTATAACTAATCAGTGTTACTAAGACAGCCTCAGAGGCAGTAAAACAACCCTCAAATCCTGCTTTGCTGTACGCTGTCCTTAAGACGTCAGACTAAAGCACTTAACTTGTGTTGGTTCTGAAGCAGCTAAAAAGTTTGGGATGGTATTTCCCTCATCTGTTCATCTGCTAAGACAAACTAGCTGATTTTATGAGTGCTCCTACTCTATTTCCGTAGAAACAGAAAACAATACATTTGATTCATTGCTGAAATTTTCAAGGGAGTAGATGAGTAAATCATGATTTCAGAAGTACAAATAACAGTTTTTGGAAGCTACTCCAACAGTATTTTGGGCTATACTTGGTGGGGTATCTTATCACTAAAGCTGTGGAACAGTTTTTTGCTTGCTTCAACTATTGAATTAAAAATGGAACTGTCTTAGAGGAGAGAGAGTTGAACTGCTGTGGCTTTATTTTCTCTCTGATGAAATAAAAATTTTGTTCAGTTCAATCACTGGGATCTATAGCAAAGCTCTTGGCTTTCAGGCTCACGGAAGAAAAGCAATGAAGGGCAGCAAGTGGATTTTAACCTTGCCTTGAGCTCTGCTTCCCTGCTAGACTGTACAGGATATCCCTGCGAGTGCATATCCCGCTTTGTACACGTCGCATAAAAAGTCAGGAAGGACAAGGGAGTGAGACCAACTCTCCAGTATGATATCTAGTACAATTCAAATAGCTTCTTTGATGACTTGCTCCATAACTTTCAGAGGGACTGAGGTGAGGCTGATTGGTTGGTAATTTTCCAGATTCTCCTTCCTTCCCTTTTTTGAAGACAGGTGTAACGTTTAGGTCTTTTAGTCCCTGGGGAACACCTGCAATTGCCATGACCTTTCCAATACTGGAGAGCAGCTTCACAACGTCTTCTGTGTCTGGCATCACCTTCAGACACATTCCATCTTGTCTCCTGGGCTTATATAGGCGCAGCTCACTGAAAGAGTAATGGTAGTAAATGACGTTGCCAATTCTGGGTATTTTATAGTGGGAACCACAGACAGTGATTCTCACTGTCTGAAAACAGGTTGTCATCTCAACCACAACCAACTTCTGGAACTTTTCCAACAGGCACAAAAATGGAATATAATCCTTTTCTTATTATTATTTGTTAAATTGCAGCACTTAAAACCTCTCATGGCCTTGAAGAATTTTTTAAAGATGAAACAAAAAACCCCCACATGTACTTTGGTATCTCTATCTAGTGCTACACTACAGATGACAAAATTAGGAAATGGGAATGCTTTCTCAGAGCCTGACATAACATGTTGAGCATTACAGATTTCCAAGTTTTACCATATCCCACACAGATACTAACATCCACTGTGGTCATTTCTGATTATGGAATCTCATTTCTGAGGTTCTGAATCATCAGGTAAATATGAGTCAGAAAAATACTGCTGCTTTAATAGACACAATCTACAAGAGGGTGGTGGGCAGAGGAGGAAACCTCTTATTGTTACAAATAACATCAGCTTTCTTCATAACTACTATGATTTATTTGGAAAAAAAAAAGTTGTTTACTGAGTGGAATTATCAGCAATTTATGTGTAGCTATGGCAACATTCACAAAGTACAAAAGGAAAAATGGATAAAGCAGAAAAATAAATTTGCAGGGAGATTTAGAATAAATAAAATAAAATTTTTCCAAAATCGAGTGCATTTCCATTTAAAAATTATCCTCTCAAAACGAAACTCTCCCAACAACCTGGGTTTTTTTGCCTACAATCAGTTTTTGTAACTGGAAACCTGTTCAAGAAAAAATGACTCCATTTTCTACA
>NW_009617012.1:90663-101804 GCF_000690535.1 Cariama cristata
AGAGCTTCAACAAGAGATTTTTAACTGCTTACAAAACCAGGCTTTCACTTCAGATTTAATCCCATAATCACACACAGTATGCAGACAGAAAATGTTACAGTATTTACTTGTAGTTGAATTGACTGAGAAAAGTGTTATGGTTAGGCACTTGCCTTATCTTAAGAAGCATTAAATCTGCTGGATGTGATGAAATCTGTTCCAAAGTGTTTATCAAACACTGTGAAAATCAGCAAGATTAGTAACGCGGCAATGTCATCATTTGTCTAGTCAAGGGTAAAAGGTTCTTGGAAATGGGAGAGGTAGAAAATATTTACTTCAACGAGTAACCTCAGAAAACTTTGACGTATTATGCTGGAAAAGCCTTTAATATAGATGGCGTTCCTATACAGTAATTCTTTTGAATACACTATCAAGACCTTTGCATGGCTTTTAGTGCGCTTTGACCAAAGTCCCAGATGGTGCAGTCATTCCCAGGGCTTATGCCTTGAAACTGCTGCCCTAAACGTGAGCTCAGTCTCACACCATGGTGAATGCCAGCTAAGGGAGGAGAAAACGCCTGCTCACCTGAATCCCCTGCTGACAGGGAAAGCGAGGATGAAGCGTGCTCCTCCAGCGCCAGTAGGTGATGGGCGTGGGAAGAGGTAAAAGTCACCTTGTCACCAGCAGAGACATGCGAATGGCACTGAGACACTATGGAAGACTTGGATGGGTTCTTCATGTGCATCATTATACGTTGTAGCTGAGTCAGAGATACTCAATGGTCCACCCTCCCCACTACCATCACTAGGTGTTCTCAGGCAAAACGTCTTGTCTTCTGACATCATTTGGTATGTGGCATAGAGACTGCTTCTTTGTGCATCTTGTTATTCCTCCTTTCCATGCTATAGCACCATGCTGCTTCTACATATAGGTAGACTGGGAGTTTGTGCTAGAAACCTACTCTGTATTTTATAACTCCAAAGTAATTTAGTCAAAATATAAATTTAAAAAAAATCAGCTTTTTTTCTATTTGTTTGGGAGTTGGTGGTGGCATTATTCAGTCACCAACACGCTCACATTAAAAATCAGGGATCTAGCAAAACAAAAAAATTATGAAAGCATATGAGAAAGGTAAATGTGTTTAAAAAAATCAGGAGTAAAAATAGTTACATGTAAGATGTAATTAGGCTTGTCAGGGGAGAAGTCCAGATAACAACAGACTGAATGTAATAGTTTTCAAATAAGGAAGGATTGAGCAGGAACAGTGTGTAAAATAGAGAGAGCTCATTTGTCTTTTTAAAGACAATTTTAAAAAGGCACTTTAAAAATAAACCACTGCTTTTTGATAAAGGGAAAATTCATGTCCATCATGTCCATGCAGTGTGTTGCATCTGCCTTAACAAAAGCAGTAAGTGTTTGTCCTTGGAAATCTGCGATGATAGACATTAACCTTAAAAGCCTATTCTTTTTAGTGGATACTTCATATTTGAATTCCTTCCAAACATCATGTGCTTGTGGAAGATGAGTTGAAAGAATTAAATAAAATTTTCCTTCTTAATAGCAGTTCAAGAGGTAATTAGTTCATTAATCAGAGACATCCGGGGCTGCTCAAAGCACAGTGCCCATTTCACTTTGAAAAGACACCGCTGCTCCTCATCCTGCCAGTTCCACTGAGAGGGGGAACCGTACCCCTCTGGTCGATAACTCTCCTTATGGATTACTCCCAAGAGCGATGCCCTGCATCGTGCTGCACGGGATTGATGGCGAGCAGGTAGTGCAGCCCCCTGTGAAGCAAGAGCTGCACGCTGTCATCATGGTTCATTGTCACACGGTTTGATAACGGATAGTCCAGCTCTGCGATTTCCAGTATGGCACACTGCATTAGCATTTGTTAGTTCAGCAGTTGATTGGGCTTTGGAGAAATACAGTTGTGAAGCAGACTGGTAAACTGGTTTTAATCTAATCACACAGCCTGGCTGTAATCTAATTTAACAGCACCCATGAATAACCTCGCTGGATAATTTACTATGATATGGAATGCAAATGAAGTTGGTAACAAATAGGAAGGCCAGATCTGGAGATTTATCAATACCTTTCAAGACAGAGAGATATTGGCTGTATTCACAATGGGTAATTTGGAGCATACAATCTTCATCCAAGATGTAGGAAACACACACTGTTTTGGATCTGTGGGGATTTACTGCTGTATAAAACCAATCCCCAACTGATACAAATGATAACAGCAGTGACACAATGACTACCCTTCTGGTTAGAAGTTATACCTGCACTGTTTCTTCATTTAGGTATAACATTACTGGATTTTATTTTTTTCTCTGAAAAGCTTTTAAGAAAAACTGAAAAAGTCAATCAAGATAAAAATTGCATATTGAATATCTAATGAAATAATAATCACTGGTAATTTTTTTCTCAAGTGAAATAATTTCGTTGTTAAATGTAGAACAAAAACGTAAGTAAAATCCACAGTATATAAATAAAATTCCTTACAGCTGCATTGCCTTCCGGTTATGCAGATCTCCCCATTTCTGTGGCACAGTTAATATTTTTTTTTAAGAGTGCTACGTCCATATTCAATATTCATGTAATTAGGCCTTTTGACTGACTTCTCCCATCCTGGAATTGAATGAGCAGTTTTGTGTCATAAATTCCAGCTGATTCGGTGGGTGGTGAAAAGACAGCGATTTTTTCTATTCATCTAGAAAGCTCAGGAGATGGGTCTCCTAAAGACATTTAGATAGTCCCACGTTGTATTTCAAGTTTGAGGTGCCCATAGCACTGCCTCTTGGCAGGTACAAGGTCCCCCAAAAGCCGTTTTGTTCGTCTCTGTTCCTTTACTTTGACATGCGAGTATCAACAAATGTCAGCAAACCAAGGATGTTTGTGATGCTATTGCATTCGTGCAGAATGAGGGCTTCTAATAAAACATACAGCGCGTGTTGAGACATACAGTCTGCTCTTTTCAAGCTATTGCTGCTTGGCACCCATGAAGTCCTAGTGAACTACTCCACCCAACCCATGAGGAGGAATGCCCCATCCAAACAGATGGTTGCAACTGCAGACAGCCAAGAGACCACGGGTTTTTTTCATGACGTGTGGGTGTTGACAGCATTTCCAGACATAAATCCAAATGGCTGTCAGTTCTGAGCCTCTTGTCTAAAGAGGATATGTCAGCGTTAATCTACCTCTGAGACAGATTACCCTTCACAATAGAAAATCTTGCCCTTATTTATAATTGGTTTACTCTTAACACTTGCAGATCTTTCATTTCCTGAGCTGTTATGCAGTGGGGTTTGGATGCCTTTAGCTACAGTTCACCTTTGAGGCAGATGGATCTCAAGAACGAAAGACTAATTTGCACATGATTTGGGGGGTTGATGTTTAGCTCAATATACAGGGCTAATTACAAGCTAGCATAGAGGCAGGGGTATTGAAAAAGTTTTTTGGCTTTATGCATCTTTACACACAAAATAAAATACTTGTTCTGTGTTTACAAATGAATGATTTCACATTTGGTGTACTACTGTTACGTACTGTCAATGTTGTGTAAGCTGCTTACAATCAGGAAGATCCTCATTCCCAACCAGGTCACAGTAGAATTGCAACACCTGTTTTTAAAGGACTATGCTGATATATGTAAGAAGAGCACATGACCTGTCATGATTTAGTGACAAACTGTCAAAATCAACTAGGTAAGGCTTAAGGCATAGCTAGTCTACACAGAACACGTAGAAGCTTTCCAACAATCCTTAATTAGAGTGGTCAACCAAGTTTAAAAAAGCTTATTTCAGCTAAATCCACATACCGATAGCTGCTCTGGCATTTTCCAATACAAATAAAAGTATTAAGAAGATTAAAGAATGCATGGAGGGAACAGTAGAGGACTATCCCTAAAATACAGTTAGATGGTGTTTGCAATAAATCAGCGTCAGAATGTTTCCATCAGCTTTAATTTGCACTTACCTCCTCTATTAGCTCACCTCAGCCTTAAAATGGCCTTTGTTTATGCATTACACCCTGCGGTACAGTAAATTGCCACAGTTTTCTGTATCCCAGACCGCAGGTGAACCCTTGACAAGGCACAGTCATTCCAGAGAAACAATACCAGTTCAGTATTAATTAGAGAAACATGCATGAAAACTCTCAGTACAGTTAATTCCACCAGGTGAAATGAGCTTGCTTTGGATCACAAGCCAATGGTAGCCCACAACAAAGCATGTTATAAAGCTACCTTAAGATCAGTTAAATAAAGACAAAGATAAAAACCTATACATTGCATTCTAATTTTCTTTTCAACAAAGGACAAATTGACTTGAGAAGGCCTAAAATGCTTTTATCCCTGTTGCCCACGTGGCTTTGTTCATCCACATGCCACAGTAATACTTGACATTCAATTAGGGGACTAGAAGAGGCAGAGTATTCTAAAAATTCATGTTGCTTTTCTTCCTCGGCTCCATGCCCTGTTAGTGAAGTCTTTCATATCTCTTGGAGATAACTAAAGGCTGAGATACTTTAGCCTGAGGCACCGTTGAAGCATGGAGATGGTGCTTTGGTATCTTCCTTCATTTCCCAAGTTTGCTCACAGACACAAATAATTCCTGTACCTTCCTCTACTCAAACCTTGGATTATCCTTCTGTTTATTTGCCATGTTATCACAGTACTTTAAAAGCTTTATGACTGTATTTACAGAGAAGACTATCATTAATAAGAGGCCTCATGGTCTCTCCCTTGGAAAACAAGTTACTCAAGAACCCAGCTGATGTTTCTGCCTGTCAGAGGGACAAGGACTTCATGGACTCATTTCTTGCATCTCCAGGAGCCCACTCAAGAGCCAGGCTTTTGGCAGACAAAGCCCTAACCTGCCCAGAGGCACCACGGTTTGAAGTGCCACATGGCTCTCATAAGCTTGCAGTGGACAATTATGTTTTCTCCTGTGGATCCTGGAAGCGATGTGTACGGGCTGCAAATTCAACATGAAAAAAGGAGTATCTCACATAGATTATCATCAGCTGCGCATGATGTACTCATTTGAAATTCTCCCATAATTGTAAAGGGCCCCTTGAGAAGAACGAATAAGCCCTGCCATGTTTGCTAATCTTGCTACACTAGTTATACAGAGAAATGTTCGCTCCTAATGATGACACAAAAGCTGCTGTAAGCTTTTCTTCTGCGACGCTGCTGCTTATATCAGCTATTATTCAGTTATTCCATCCTAACAGCAGAGAATCATTTTTGTGCTTTTCATTCTTTCTCCCAGAGGGCAATAGATGTAATAACTTATTCCCTGTCTGGCACATTAAGGCTTGAAAAATTAATGCAGTGCTGCTGAGATTTCCACTTTCTGCTTTACTTAGAGTGCCAAAGCTTTGAATTTCAGTGAAAAAATATTAAGTAATAAAAAGCTTATTTTAAGTTTGTTAATGTACTTGTCTGTTTTAATGCCTTTCTGAGGTTTCCACAAAATAAGAATTCCAGTGACTAATATTCCCAAATTTCTTTTGCTTTTAAGCTATTACTCTACTGTCTAATTGAGACCTCTCCCATTTCACAATCATGCTATACCAACTAAAATTTAAACAGTATCATCAACTGTATTATGTTCAAAAAATAATCAATTAAGAATATCAAATGAATGTAGGTATGCTTACTTGCAATGTTTTATCAGGCTGCTCACAAAAAGTCCCCAGTCACATCACCCCACAGCTTAATCAGTCATATATTTCTCTGCACAAGTAGCTCATGCTTTATACTCAGGCCTAGCCATTCCCTCAAAAATATTGTCCAGTTACATGAATTTTGTAAAAGAGAGTAGTAGTTCAAACCAAATTTCACCTGTGTTTTGTTGCTTTTGCTCGAACCGTCCCTTTGGAAGCAGCATGAAAAGCAAACATTGTAGTTACTATGTGAAGCTTGCCTGGGGTTTTGATAGCCATGCCACAAGGCTTGCAGCACAAAAATCAGAGTCTATCTAGTTGAAGATTTCATCACAGAGGGTCAAGAGGATGTCGCAGAGATAAATGCATCATGTAATCCCTTGGATAAGTACAGGGGATGGGTTTGTGTATGTAAATGTGTTTCCCTCTAAATTACAGAATCACAGAATCGATTTGGTTGGAAGAGACCTCTGGGATCATGGAGTCCAACCTTTGCCCTAACACCGCCATGTCAACTAGACCATGGCACTGAGTGCCACGTCCAGTCTTTTCTTAAACACCTCCAGGGATGGTGACTCCACCACCTCCCTGGGCAGCCCATTCCAATGCCTAATAACCCTTTCTGTGAAGAAATACCTCCTAATGTCTAACTTGAACCTCCTTGGCACAGCTTGAGACCATGCTTGAGAAATTAGCATTATCTAATAATTCATGTCATACACCTTCAGCAGGCACTTCTACAAACTGGCTACCTTTGCAAATAAGAAACAGACCTATATCAGGTGATTATAGTGAAAGAAGAAGGCAAAGAGTAGTAGAGTGTGAGTTGAAGAAGGCTGAGAACAAAATCAGAGCTGGGAACTTCTTCTCCAAAAACAATGCCGAATTTTTTTCTGCCCTCTCCTAGATCTTCACAGTAAAAGAGATGAAACAAACCCTCGATTTAGATTTTATCTGTGCAGAAGTCAGTTCTTTGTGTCAGAATTCTTACCCAAAAGGACAGTGCAAAAAGCCTCAAATTAAATATACAGGTTCAAAATGTATTAGCAGTTACAGGAAGAGAAGGTCCCAGGCAATTTTCCCTAGTACTGTAGATCATTTGCTAATGCTACTGCTACTGCTTCATGTATTCGAAGGTAGAAAGCATGGGAACTGGCATTAACCACACATCATGTCAGGCTGTCCTTTTACTCCTACATACAGCAACTGAGCTCTCTTCTCCTCCTTGAACAGAAATCCTCAAGTAATTTCTCCTTTGTCCTCCAGGCTGCTGGTTGGGCCCCAGAGAGTGCTGAGCGTTAAAGACCACAGACTTCAGATTTCCAGTCTCTGGCAACACTTGTTCCTTTATTCCACAGAGAGGGATCCCTGTTTCCTTAAAAGCTGGCTCTGCTGATTCAGGCTTCCTCGCCTCAGCAGATTTCAGTTCAGAGTTTGATCTATCAGCATCAAAGACATCCTTCTGTTCAGAGCATGCCTCAGAGATCAGACAATAAGCAGCAGAAAAGTTTCCAACGAGGCTAGTGGTTCCCCAGGAGACCAAAGGCAATTAATAACATGTTTTTCTGCAAGGAGCAAAGCTAATGAAGCCTGATTTCCTACATATCTGAGATATTAATCTTCTACTCTGTAAACTCTTAACCCAGTTACAACTGCAAACCAAGCTCCTCCGCCTCACACCTCCCATCTCACCTCTCAATCCCCCCTTACCCAACTCCTCCTGTATTTTACTGTGACAGTCGTCTTATTTAAACAATCTTCTTTTCAAACATCCACTTTCCTCTTGTTCCTAGCAAGACCTCCACAGGGTCCTCAGCTGCTTCTGTGAACCTTTATTTTGTCCATCACTTGCAAGACAACGCACACTGTGGCTAGCCCAGAGCTGCATGGGTACTCAGGGGCCAGCAAACTGCTGCCAGGCAGAATGAGTAATGTTTGCACCTTCAGCAAAAGGCACATTAAGGCGCATGCCAAACTAGCAGTTTTAATGAAAACCATAGGCACTTCACAGCTACGAGACCTCAGTTCAGGTAGAGTTGCCAAGTTTGGCTGAAACAGGACAATAAATGCAGAAGTTATTGGGAAGTGTTGAACAAGTGGACAGAAGGAGAAAGAAGAAACAACGTGAGTGCAAAACTTTTCTTTGAAAACCAGGCAACCAAAAGAACAAAGAAATCTTTCAACAACTGAACTGTAACCCTGACTCAGTCACATATATTGATCAGGATCTGATATGAACTACTGCAATTGTGACACTGACCATCTTTATTTTTTTTTCTAATAAAGATGTGGAAACTGTGATTTTATTAATACCTGGATCATAATGGCTGAGTCCCATTTTAAAAAAATGAACAACGTTAAGCTAGAAGATGAGCAGAAGTTGATCAAGCTGACAATAAAGACACTCTAAGTAATTTGCTTCCCCTCAAGTGTGTGATTAAACTAGATTATTCTCTATCAAATTATGTAGAAGCGCTCTTATTTAGAGGAAACCTCTGAGCACAGCTATCCAGCTGCTCAAGGGACTCATCCTATGGACTCTTTGGATGTAACTTTTGAACATACCACTTAGTCCTACTGGCAGGAATATGAATGGGTAATTACTTTCATTTAGAGTTGCTCACCAAAAGTTTTAAGTCAAATTCTCGCCCAACCGACAAAATGTCTGCTGTTAGCTGGTATTTAGAACAAGCCAGACAGATTGAAGTGTTTACTATCTATAGAACTGCTTAATGACATCTCTTACCTATGCCTACCTCTAGGAGACTAACTGGACCGTACCTTGCCTTCAGTCACATGGTACTGTCAACAGTTTCAAGCGGGAACTGAGCAGACCTTGCAAAATGCTCTTTCAAGAAGACAGTTTCCATTCAGCAGATGGCAACTCAAGGAAATGGAATAGTCTTTACAAGATGCTGCCTACCTTCCAGTCAATGGCTTTCTTATAGGTCACGTTATACTGTGATTGCTGCTGCTTGTAATAACGCCTGCATGACTTGCTTGCAGTTTTCTCTTTCTTCTTAATACAAAATCCAACTTTACAGCTAAAAAAAAGGTTGACAGAGTATAACATCACTAAGAGCATGGTAGCAGGCATTTAGACTCCAGATTCAAAGTAGTTCGACACTGGTTCTTTTTATTTTTTTTTTTCCTCCCCAGCTACAAACTGTCAGAAGGATATAAATCAGCTGTACTAACCCTGTTCTGGAAAGGAATAGAATAAATGTCCTTATTTTCTGTAATCCTCTCAGACACAGAGCATTTATTAAACAGGACAAAGACTATCTTGTTAATTTCTGCTTTATATGATCAATTAAAATTGAGTAAATAGATGTTGCCATCCTGATCAGATCATTTACGCCCTTGCATTTAGTGCTGTAAGGACAAGGAACTATGGAATTGCATCTTTTTCTGAGGGGAGAAAACTTCTGGCATAATTCATTCACCATGTAAGGCCTTTTGTTCACACCACCTCTTTTTAAGAGATCTATTTGGAATCTAGTTATTTAACTTCTGTTCTTTTAACTTGCTACTAAAAGGAAGAGGATCATGCCTTAGATTCAAACTAGCTGATCACAGGATCTGCAAATCAATATGTTTCATGAAGATGAATGGAAATACCATCAAAAAGAGAGCAGTTTGTTTCTTTTATTTCAAACTGTGAACTAGTTCTAAACTGAGGGGCAGAAGAAAGATGCATTAAATGGCTTCACTAAGAAGCAACTTAATAGCATAGGAAAAACACTTGGACAAAGATTCAAAGGAAAAACAAGGTGATAGGAGAGACCACAAATTGAATCATTATTCAGTTTACCTTGGTTGTGTCCTAGATTGACCTCTATCTAGTGCAAAATTGTGCTACATTATAGTCATTGACTAGTAGCTCTTTTATTTGTAGAAAATAAATGTTTACGAGAAGAGATTATTGCATTTTCAAAAAAAATGCAAAGGAATTTGTTAAACATCTGCAAAGCCAAGGAGAAATATTTCACAGCAGCACTGATGGAAAACCTCTGACTGAGGATTTACAAACCATGTGTGAAACTATTTCAGACAGTTCTTAATAACTAGCTTAAAAATCAGCAGGCTCTCTGAATGTCACTGGTATCAAGGTGAATGTCACACACACTGCAAAGGATTGTTTTCTAATTGGCAATGCTTGAAATGGATATGAGAGATTTTGTGGGCTATCAGAAAGGTGCCAAAAATACAGAAGTGCTAGAGCGCCAATGCTGCACTCATTGCCCATGTACCCTTTCACAAAACGTTTATTGAAACATTGGAAAATTTGCAGAACATTTTGGTTTACCCGGTGGGGGTGTGTCTGAATACAAATACTTTCAGTCAACCCTCTCCAAATTTGAAGAAAATGAGTCTCAAAAAATGGAGAGGGAACAGGAAAAGAGACAAAGATAGAAAGGAAAAGTAGACTAAAGCAATTTACAGCGTTCTAAGACCATACAGTGGAGCTGTTTGTGACAGACTCTAAACCACCTCTTTATTTCACAGAATACTTGGGGCTGGAAGGGACCTTTAAAAGTTATCTAGTCCAATGTCCCTGCAATGAGCAGGGACATCTTCAACCCGATCAGGTTGCTCAGAGCCCTGTCCAGCCTGACCTTGAACGTTTCCAGGGATGGGGCATCTACCACCTCTCTGGGCAACCTGTGCCAGTGTTTCACCACCCTCATCACAAAAAACTTCTTCCTTATATCTAGTCTAAATCTATTCTCTTTTAGTTTAAAATCATTACTCCTTGTTTTACTGCAACAAGCCCTGCTAAAAAGTCTGTCCCCATCTTTCTCATAAGTCCCCTTTAAGTACTGAAAGGCCACAACAAGGTCTCCCCAGAGCCTTCTTTTCTCCAGGTTGAACAACCCCAACTCTCTCAGCCTTTCCTCGTAGGAGAGGTGCTCCAGCCCCCTGATCATTTTTGTAGCTCTCCTCTGGACTCACTCCATCAGGTCCACGTCTTTACTGTGCTGAGGACCCCAGAGCTGAAGGCAGTACTGCAGGGGGAGTCTCACCAGAGCGGAGTAGAGCAGCAGAATCTCCTCCCTCAACCTGCTGGTCACGCTTCTTTCGATGTGGCCCAGAATATGGTTGGCTTTCTGGGCTGCAATCACACACTGCCGGGTCATGTCATTTTTCATCCACCAGTACCCCCAAGTCCTTGGCAGGGCTGTTCTCAATCCCTTCATTCCCCAGCCCATATTGATACCTGGCATTGCCCCAACCCATGTGCAGGACCTTGCACTTGGCCTTGTTGAAGCTCATGAAGTTCACACAGACCCACTTCTCAAGCTTGTCCAGGTCCCGCTGGACGGCATCCCACAACCGCACCACTGCAGGAAGGTGAGGTAGGCAAGGAGGGGATTTGCCTGTTGCCCTGATACACTCCTTCGCTTTAAGCTACTGCTTTCTGCCTGGTGAGGGGAGGATACAGGATCCCCTTGATCCTGTGTTTTTTTCTGGTGGCTGTTCCTGTTTTT
>NW_009617012.1:101936-121561 GCF_000690535.1 Cariama cristata
TCACTGCTGCCACCCGGTACCAGTGAAAGGCTCCGAGGCCTGGATGGTTGCATGTTTTCGTGGGACCTCTGTCTGGGTCGCCACGTCTGTTCTGGTGAGCGCAGAGGACATAGCTTTCTGCTGGGCGGATATCACAGCTAAGCTCCTTCTGGCAGAGCGAGGACCACCAACTGAACTGACCCTTTGGGCTGACAGGTTGATGACACTCGTCCTATGCCCCCTGACGTGCCACGCTCTGCTTGCTGCCGCTCCCTAGGCCTCGTCAGCGTCTCCAGAGAGCGCTGACGGGTCTCTCCCCGGCCCTGGCATTTCCCTGCCTCAGGAAACCCACCCTGTGCGCCGAGACCTGCCGCTCCGCCGCCGGCCGGGCCAGCTGCGGCGCAGCTCCCCTCAGCGACTCACGGGTGGGTTCCCCGCCCCCCAAACCGCTCCCCCCGGCCCCGGCGGCTTGGTTCCCCTCCCGCCGCCTCTAAACCTCCCGCCCTCGCTCTGGCAACGCCCGGGCAGCGCGAGAGCCTCTCCTCAGCCCGCCCTCTCCCGCCCCAGCGCTTCCCTGCCTCAGGGGACCCGAACGAACATTCCCTTTTCTAACACAAGCATGACCGACAGCCGCGATATTTTACTCCAGCTAAGCATCTCAGCACCTAAGCGTTTCAATAAACCTCAATCAAGCATGGCTACTTCTGTTCAAAACCCAGAATATTTCTTAAAATACTCCTGGACCAGGCTCAGCTGAAACACCCTTAGGAGCCCCATTGTTTGCTCCAGTAACACCCCAGGAATGCACCAGCTCCCTCCATGGCGCCCAGCAGGCTGTGCGGACCCAGCTCGTATCCTACATCAAAGAGCCACCACAAGTTTAGTGTGGCCACTGGAATACCTGTTCAAAACAGACTGGCTTTAAAAAGAAACAAAAAACAACCGTGGATTGCTTTTGAAATTACACCAGCTTTCCTTCAAGGACTTCTTACCACAAAAATAAATCAATAAAATATTAACCGCCATTTCAGTTGTTACAGTAAGGCAGCTGCAGTTTTCTCTCTCCTTTTTCTTCTTCCTCCTTAAAAAAAACCCCAAACTCTAGAATACATAAACCACAAAATCTTTAATAACATCACTCTTTTTACAATGTGTCACCTCAAATACCAAAAATGAACATGACTCCTACTTAACATGTTTTGGAGGAGACTAAAACAGTCTTTGGGATCAGTTGTTACAGTAAGGCAGCTGCAGTTTTCTCTCTCCTTTTTCTTCTTCCTCCTTAAAAAAAACCCCAAACTCTAGAATACATAAACCACAAAATCTTTAATAACATCACTCTTTTTACAATGTGTCACCTCAAATACCAAAAATGAACATGACTCCTACTTAACATGTTTTGGAGGAGACTAAAACAGTCTTTGGGAAGAGTAACTAGTTGTACATACAATCCTTTGCAACGTGCACAGCATTAGGATATAATTTATATTTATTAGACTTTGTGGGGTGCAATAAATCATTGTTTTCATTTGTAGAGCATTATTACAGGAGTGATTTAACTGAAGAAATTCTTCCTTATGGCCTATAGGAGTGAAAGGTTAATAGCATAATGAATTCCTATAAAACAAATAGTAGACTTTCGCCATCCTTCAGCCAGCAGGTGGTAAATTAGCAGGTAATAAACTATGTATGCAATCTGCATTCACAGGCCAATAAATAATATTCAGGGGCTAGTTTTACCTGCTGTAGTTGACAGTGCATTACTGGGAGGGTATAGCTCCACAGCATCAAAGAAAGGTACAGAGAGCAAAAGTGAGCTGATTTTGCAGTAGCCTTTTAGCACTGATATATGTCAGATAGTACCAGAGAAACATATCTAGAATATTACAGCAATGCTCATAAATTCCACATTGCGCTGTAATAAAGTACTGCTTCTACATGTGGCAAATCCACATTCCTGTGGTCCCTTCAACTTGTGACATTTACTCTGCCATCCTATTAATACTGGTGGCATTTCATTCTGGTAATGGAATAGCTGAGGGAAAAAGAAACCTTAATATGCAGCACTACTCTGAAGGCCAAAAAAAAAATCCTCCTGAAATAATAGCTAGCTCTCACTATGAAAGTTAAACATATCATCAATGTATCTCTATGAATGGGCGTTAATTATCCACTCTGGCTACATGACTTGTGTAAAGTGTTGATGGTCTCCAGCTACAAGAAATACTGCTACATCGCAACGTAATTAGAGCACTACTAAAAAGGAAATACTTTTATTTTTTTTAGCTGTGATTGTATTCTTTGCCCTAACTAGTCTCAGTTTTCCCTTTTCTTTCCAGTATTGGAGGAGAACAGGCCCCCAGTTAATTCCCTGTTGTTGTTATTGATGGTTCTGTACTACACAAGTCAAGACGCAAGACTTGTGTAAGGGCTATTGTAGTGAATTCCTATGCTGAAAATAAATTCAGCAGCTTTGTTAAAGTTTGGTTTTGTTCTATATTTCCCGAGGAAAGAAGTATTTCCTGACAGGTAGCTGGAGGTTTGGGATATTTGAAATCCTTTCACCCTGAAGAGAAGGAAATGGGTCAGGCGTCTGAGGGGGTTGCGAAACGTCAGCCTAAACAGATCATACGGTGACTTTTGAAAACCTCATTCGGAGTCCCAGGTACCTTGTGATGTAATCGGTCTCAGAGGCTTGTCTATACTGCGAAATGAAACTACTAAATTAAGCCAAGTGGCACAAACCAAACAAGACCCTAGGTGTCCTCAGGGCCCCAGTGGTCCTAAACTATAATTACTGTTTGCATTTGGTACTTTTTCCTGAAAACTACCTGTAGCATGAGGCCTGCAGAGCAGGCAGAGCAGTCCTTTTCTAGCACGTGGAGGTGGCAGAGGGAGCCAAGGCTGCAGGGACAGTGCTGGGCACCAGTGGGAAGATCCCATGCCACTGCCAGGCTTCCTGGGGGCACTGCCGGCAAGGGGGCACCCCACATTGCTCCCCAAAGTTATCGCAGAGACTGATACCAGGCACAAGTCAAAACTACATTATAACTAACTGCAAAGCCTCCTCTTAAGCCTATGTCTTTATACTTCACTTTACTAACTTTAGTAACTGATTTTATTACATTCAGGAAAGTTACTTCTGTCTTATGTACGTTTATAGACACCTGCTGAGAGAGGGAAAAAATCATATTTAAGCTCTTAGCATTATCCCAAACGACATTCTCATTTGTGAGCTGATCAAAAGAAAACAAAAAGTCAAAGAAACCACATAAAAAAAATCATATCAGTCAGGCCCCCAGTATTTCTAGTTGTCAGGAAAATTTTGTATGAATAATGCTTAAAAAAAAAAAATTACTGTTATCCTACTTATTATGGTACTTGAGGGAGGGTATGAAAAATTACATTTCTTGAAGTGACAGAACACCACAAAAGCAAATAATGCCACCACAGTGCTATCAATGTCATCAAATTGCTGTTTCAGTGAGAATAACCGCCCTGTGTGACAACTCTATATAGATCAAGGAATACTATGAGTTAGTCCATACCTTGTTCAGTTTCTTTTGATTTTAGTTTGATTTTCCATCACTTCTGCCTCAGTTTAACGTTAAGCTTACGCTTATAGCAGTTTAAGTAACCAAAATGGCTGTATCCAGAATATGTAATACCTGTAAATTGATCATGCTATTTGCAAAGCAATATTTACCCAAGAAACTCAGGAGGCATTGTTATCTTTCACTCTCTCGTCTTACTGTTGAATGGGTATTTCATTGCTTCCATACTCCTGTCAGTGCAGATGCTGGAATTAATAGTGGTTTTTTAAAGTGCATTTATCACTTTTAAACAGACAACATATGACTCAGCATGGAAGTTCAGGGCTTCTATCAGGTGATAAAAAGGGACATTCAGGAGCCCTGCTGGGGCACAGGCATAGCAACCAGCTTCACACAATGCTTTACTTCTGTTCTGCTTTAAAAACATGTAATTGTTGTGATTGGTGTTAAAAATAGACAGGTTATTGTGGATTGCAATGTTGCTTTAATTTTGAACATTGCTTTTTCTACCAGGGTCATCCAACAAGTTTGGGTGCATATATTTGCACATATTTTGAAATGGTTAGAACAGCCTACACCCTTGCATTTAGCTTATGATTTTTAACACCTGTTTGAGACTGTTTCTGACTTTTTTTGCTATTGAGTTGTTTCCACCTGTGTACAATGTTGGAAAAGCATTTTGCAGAAAAAAAAAACACAACAAAAACCAACCACAAACAATGACATATACCTCTTAATGATTTTTTAGGTAGTGTCTACTTATTGTAGAGAATATGCTCCAAAACATTAAACAGAGCACATTGGTTATGGTATCACACAGATATTAAGATCATACTTCTGTTAGTCTGTTGATTGCAATTCCAAGACTCTCCTACATAACTGTATTATGCGGGCTGAAGTAATTTTGTGAAGAGCAATGTAACTATACCACATTTTGAAACTAGGACTAACATCTTCAAATCTATCACAGAGCCTTTTAAAGTAGAGCTGGGAGTTGAGGACAGGGAGCCATTTTGATGCTGCTGGCTGGAAACCCTGCCCTCAGACACGTGCACTCAGTGGTTGGACAAGGTTTCCCAAATGCTTCCCTTCACTCAGGCCCATCTGCTGCGATGGCACGGTGCCTGCTCGCCCGTGATGGTGCCAGTTTTGCTCTGTGCCAAGCAAAATGAGTTTAGATGGGCAGTTTGCGAGCAGTATCTCTTCTATAGAAAGTCCCTCCTCTGTGAGGGCACTGGCGCACAGGTGCCAAACGCCCCTTTATACTTGATTGCATCTGCTGGTACTTACATGCCAAGAGCAGAGCACCTAAATGGAGATGGTAACAAAGACAGGAATCTACATTAATGCTTGCCAAAAGACAGCCTATGCTCAAACATAAAGCCATCAGAACAACATAGGGTATCAAACTCAATGTTAAACTAGACCACAACCTCAGAAGAGCCTGTTAAGGCAAATTCACAACCGATGACAACATCAGGAAACAAAAAACCCATCAGGGAGAAAAGGTCCAAAACACAGTTTTGCATCTACCTGAAGAGCTGTAAAGCACCTACAACCTTATTACTCTTGTGTGTTCCACTGATATGTTTACGGTGGAAGAATTAAAGCTGTTCAGTTTAAACCAATTCAAATGCAAAGGTGCATAGAAAAAAAAAAACAAACCAAAAAACAACAAAACTGAAACCTCACTAGAACAGCCTTAGCCTGTATTCCATTTGCCTGCATAAATGTTTATGCTCTACTTATCCTCTTAATAGGCCAACATGTTAAATAGTTGGCTATTCCAGACCTCATAAACAGAAAAAACATCACTTGCCTTTCCTTCTAAGGCAGCAGATGACAAACATTTAGAGACTCTCTTCAAAGGACAATAGGTGTTTACTGATAATTT
Organism: Cariama cristata; assembly: GCF_000690535.1. Lineage (NCBI taxonomy): Eukaryota > Metazoa > Chordata > Aves > Cariamiformes > Cariamidae > Cariama > Cariama cristata. Next base: position 107,364 of record NW_009617012.1, read on the forward strand.
TTTTCCTGCAGCTTCCTCCTTGTCTAAGCTCCACTTCCACGTGGGAGTATCAATCTGCTGGGAGGTAGGAAGGCTCTCCAGAGGGACCTGGACAGGCTGGATCGATGGGCTGAGACCAATGGCATGAGGGGTTCAACAAGAACAAGTGCCTGGTCCTACACTTCCACCACAATAACCCCATGCAGCATTACAGGCTGGGGGAAGAGTGGTTAAGAAAGTGGTCAAGCAGAAAAAGACCTGGGGGTGCTGGTCGACAGCCGGCAGAACATGAGCCAGCAGTGTGCCCAGGTGGCCAAGAAGGCCAATGGCATCCTGGCTTGTATCAGAATGAGTGTGGCCAGCAGGACTAGGGGAGTGATCATCCCCTGTACTCGGCACTGGTGAGGTCGCACCTCGAGTGCTGTGTCCCAGTTCTGGGCCCCTCACTACAAGAGAGACCTTGAGGTGCTGGAGCAAGTCCAGAGAAGGGCAACGAGGGTGGTGAAAGGGTCTGGAGTGTAAGTCTTATGAGGAGCAGCTGAGGGAACTGAGGTGGTTTAGCCTGTAGAAGAGGACGCTGAGGGGAGACTTGATCGCTCTCTACAAGGACCTGAAAGGAGGGTGTAGCGAGGTGGGGGTTGGCCTCTTCTCCCAGGCAACCAGTGACAGGACGAGAGGGTACAGTCTGAAACTGTGCCAGGGTACGTTCAGGCTAGAAATGAGGAGGCATTTCTTCACAGAAAGGGTTGTTAGGCATTGGAATGGGCTGCCCAGGGAGGTGGTGGAGTCATCATCCCTGGAGGTGTTTAAGAAAAGACTGGACATGGCACTTAGTGCCATGGTCTAGCTGACATGGTGGTGTTAGGGCTAAGGTTGGACTTGATGACCCCAGAGGTCTCTTCCAACCAAACCAATTCTGTGATTCTGTGATCTCATCTGAGTCAACTGCTGTTCAACTCAATGAAAATATTAAAAAAGATCTTACTGGTTTTACCAGGAATTGAATCGAGCATATGATCTTGTAGCTGCTGAAACTCCTATTGCAACTCGCAAACGTGTCAGTTCCTGGCAGTCCATCCATATTTATGGAACGCTTAAATATCAATATTGTTTACTTTTAAGCAAGTGTAGTAGTCCTATTGCTCTCATAAAGACTTTAGCACATACTTAAATTTAAGGATAAGATGAAATATTTTCCTGAGTCAGTAATATATATTACAACTGCTTTTAATTACAATAATTTACACTGTACTATCTATCACATATGCTGGATTACCAGTAGCTAGCATTTTTCTACTTTCAGTATGCTGCTTATTTAATCAGCACAGACTGCGCTGTTGTTTTTATTCTCCAAAACAGCCTGACTTTATGATTCTGTTCATTTCACACCTGGCAACACAGAAAATGCAGAGATAATAGAGGGGAAATCCTTTAGCAATCAGTAGAACGACCAGAACTGCAGTGGTGATGTGTGTTATTTTCTCAAGCAGCAATAAAACGCATGTGAATTTTCAAGGGAGCTACAAGTCATTGTTTGGTACAGTGACATGCCAGCATATGCTCATGTTATCATTTAATAATATGGAAGACAGCACTCATCATAGCCATCATGGAGCAAAATACCAGGGAGGTAGGTGCTGCAATACAAAGTAGCTCAATGTGAAATATATATAATACGCTGTTGATGTTAGAAACAGATTTTATGTAGCCATGTATAAACACAAAAGCTCACAAACATACATAGACATACAAATGCATGCTCTTCTACTGCTTAGAACAGTGAAAAAGCACGGAATATGCTTTTACCTGAAACATGATGGAAAGTTTAGACTCTGAAAAGTAAGTCCAGTAATGACTTTGTAGAATTTCCTGTCTGTGGTTTCATGATGTTTACTTGGTCACAGCATCTTCTACCTTAGTCTCCTCTAGTGATGATACATTTCTTCCTGAGACTGGAAAAATAAAACTGTATGCTTTCCAATAGGTATTACTAGGAAAGAGACTACTAAAAATCCTACATTTCAACTAGCAAAAATTTTTCAATGTCTTCATCTAAACAGTGGCTTATGTAGTCATTTTTATCCACCAACAGTAAACAATCTACAGTAGGAACCACCTGTTGTTATCATGAATCCACATACAACCCATCTTCCTCATCTGTGGATGGCAGAGGAGATGAGGAACCAGAGCATGGACCACGCTTGAGTTCCCCGGGCCGAATTTCTGCAAAGTATCCAGAAGCAAATATCAGAAACATGCAGTGGGACAGAGGTCAGGTCTAGATAAATTCATGAGTCCTTGTCTTAAATAGCTAGCTGAAGACATGCAAGAAGGAAAAAATTCCCCAAGACAGAGGATATGGAGTAAGATTAGCATCACTACAACAGGGATTAGATCCAAATCCCACGAAGGACAAAGCAAAGGCAACCAAGACTTGGAAACTCTTCTTCAAAACTATTTTACAGACTCCTGACCTTATTCCAAATTAACTTTGTAAACTTTTTTCAAATAAATTCCTCTGCATGTTTCACCGTAAAAATATACTTCAAAAAATCCCCGGTGATTTTATATAGTTTGGAAATGTTGTCATTTTACTTATGCAAGCTAACTTTCTTTCCCAATGTTTCATTTATTGCTTCAATAAATACTGAGACTGCGATGAAATAGGAGCTCTTCCAGTCAAATATACACTGAGGAATTGTTCCACAGTTAGTACAGAAAGTGTCCCTGTAAAATAATATATAAAGAAGGGATTCAAATGCAGATTAATTGTTTAATAAAGCATAAATGATTAATAAACATTTAATAAAGTTAAACAGTAAACTAATTATTTTTACATAAATGTTTAATAATTTTTTATTAGGTTATAATAAACATTTATTATTTAAATTTGATAATGTTAAATATATTCACTCCTAAAAGCTCCAAAATGGTCACACAGTAGACATATGCAAAAATACAAAACTTTTGGGAGAAAAACTTTTTATTTTAGTGGTATTTTGTAAATAATCGTTATCCCATTGTTTCTAGTAAAGGCTCTTGCTTTAAAAACACCCTTCCAAAAATGTCGTGTGTAGAGGAAAAAAAAAAAAGCATATACTCTAATGACTTTATGCTTTATTTTTTCAGGGAAGGGCAAGCCTTTAGGGGCCTTAGGGACAGCAAGAAACAAATGTCATCTTTCTTTTCATATAATTGTATACCCATGTGCTTTATTTAATCAAAATGAATACTTCAATTTGTTACATATTTAGCTGGAGGAACAGAAGGCATATGGAAAAAAAAGCCCCAGGGGCAAATGATCTCACTCACCTGGAAAACAATGGGTGTGTTAATAGAGTAATTTGTTAATTAAAGATTCTAAGATGTCCACAAAAGCCATTTATTTCTGAATTACCACTTCCTAGAGTTAAACAAGATCCCGGGTAAAATGTAATTAGAAACTCTATTTTTCCTCTGTCTCAGTTGTTCCTGAGTGCAATCAATTTGACAAGTATCCCAAGAGTTACCTCAGCAGCAGATGGTCTACACACCAGCCCAATCAGGACAGCGCACCAAGAACAAAAAAGATAAAACAATTTCACGCCTGTCGCTAGAACTCTAAGATACAGTGTTGTATTGAATTATCTTCAAATTAAGCTCCTTACTGGCAGTGGAACACAAAACAGGGATAACTGCAGAAGGCAAATAAATACTCATTTATAAGACTGCAAGCACAGTGAATTTTTTTGGGGGGGAATGCTTAAAACGTTGGTTGTGGTGTTTCAGCTCACAGTAGCAAATATGAGAACTTGGCCATAAAGATATATCCAGCAGCAGATTCCCCTGATACCTGGGAATACTTTCCACTTCAACTATGTGGCAGCCCGTTACAAAACTTTTAGCTGATTTTTTTTTTTCCTTTAAAGAAAATAAAAAAGAATTACTGCATTCCATGTTGAGAACCCTAATGACTGTTTTGGTTTTTAAAAAGGAGCAAACACAAATGACTGTCTTGCACTTACAGCAGTATTATGAAGCAAGGAGATAAATAACCCACAGGTTTGTGTTATTCAGGAAAGCCTTAATTTCCAAAGCTTTCCAGGGGGGCTTTTTAGATTGCTATGGCAGAAAGAAGGAAGAATTGTTCTGGTAGGAACCACTGCTTGGCTCTGACGACTCCTGCTGCTGCTGCTGTTGGCTGTGCTCCCAGGTTTATCCCTGTGTGTTGTATGTGGTTCTCTGTCCTCCCTGAGGCAGGAACCCAAAACGATGAAAGAAACTTGTATTGCAGAGTGGTATTGGAACTGGGGGTTATTTTAAAAGTCCACTTCCAGGTGCAATATATAGCAGGAAGATGGAGCTAATAGGTTGCTAAGACAGTGGGGAACTGTATACTGCATGGTACAGTTGTTCTTATTCTAAATGGAGGAATGTGGCCAAAACCATTGGCAGATGATGTTTGAATTATAAGTAATTATAGCAGAGCTTCATTTTGGCAAGTTGCTAAGAGACATACTTAAGATTTCAAAAGCTCCATTGTCTGGGCCCCAGGAAAACTAGGAAAATCTACACCAAGGAAAACTCACTGTGTATATTGTAATTAGTCTTAGGGATTTCTCAAGACAAATGCATCAATGAAGAGCTATTCTTATTTATGGGCTCATCTTAGGTGTAAGCATTGCTTATCACACATGTTCTCCCTTACAGCAGGTTTTCGGTAGTGGTTCTTCACCAGTTTGCTTATAAGGGATTGTCAGTTATGCACTAAATATATTTTCTCTGGCCAGAGCAGACTTCAGAAAAATTGTCCAAGTTGAAAGAGGTTGTGAAATGGACAGGCATCTTTCCATAAGGCAAACCAATATGCAAGGAGAAAATATTTTATCTTAATACCTTTCTCTGAATGTTCACAAAGCATTGTCATCTCATTAAATGCTACAAAATAAATAAATAGGAAATGTGTTTCTGCAAGGGTCTAGGAGTCTGTTTGCATACATCTCCCTGTTCCAAGCAGACTTGTCTAATACAATGTTTATAAACTGATTAAATACATTTTGTCCGTATCGGAGGTTCTCAGAGAAGATCAGAGACACTGATGGGGTATTGATGAGATGAAAATGCAAATTTGCTACTTTTGTTGCTCAGCAGGGACCTTGTGGAAGTTCTTGCATTTCAGTTTTGGTTTCAGGAATAAACCACCATCTGCTGCATTATTTCCTCCCTACAATTGCCAGTTCACGCCAAGGTAAATTAATTTACTAGCTTTTATCACCATCAGTGTCTCCCCCCGATGCAGGCTGGGATCTTCCCTTTTCACAGAGTAGTGAGGAGTTTGCAGTATCGTGCAGCTGATGAAAAGCTGTGCTGTTATGGGAAGGATCACCGGGAAGAATAAAAGATTGGAGAGGCTCTCCCATGTTTATAGAGAAATTCTGTCACTTCGCTGGAAAAGGAACAAAGGGGAAACTTCTCTAGGAAACAGAGGGGAGACAGAGTTAATGGATTTTATAGCAACCTGCACATTTCCTCGGTAAGGAATGGTGGGGCCCATTGCTGCCGAGGTCTGTAGAGAACCCCATTGCATGCTGCCTGCTCAGCAATCTCTGTCTCAGATATCTGTGTTGCAGAGTAATATTTGCAAGGTCAGGCAAAAGTCTAAACGTATTAGTTTTGCACTAAAATGAAAAGGCTGACTACAATTACCTCTTCTAGAAAACTGATGTATGTGCAAACTAAAATAAAAAAGGAGAATACATTACTGGGCTAAGATGAATCGGTTAATTCCAATTTCTTTGCCTAAGCTGTTTGTCAATGGGAAATGTGCCTAACATTAAATAAATTTTCTTTTATTTCTACATAGAAATATTTTTAAAGGGAAATCTGACTAAGAACCACGAAGCCTACTCTGCAAACTTAGTCTGTGAACGGTACTTGACAATATATTTTAAAGCTACAAACAAATTCTGTGTTCTTAGGGCTGCTGGCAGAGCAGTCAGTAAATCAATGTCTGGCAAATCAATAAGATAATCTAATAGGACCATGAGAACAACTTGAAACTCAAGATGTTGAACCAAAGTCCAGAATGGATCTGCCACTGTAGCTGACCTGTATCTTAAATTACTTGGAGGAACGAAAGAGTTTTGAAAACCTTTGACTCATTCTATTTGATAGAATAACTTAACTGTAAAATAATCGATAAAAGCAGTAATTCCCTTAACATCTACAAGTGAAAAGGTTTCACTTGATATAATGAATAAATATATAGCATAATTGTGGTTTGTTAAAAACAAATTGATGAAATCTACAGAAATTAGAAAATGACAGTTGTCAAAAAGAAATTTAAACTATTATAAGAAAAGCATAAATAAAAATGTGATCTATCCCAACAGTGCACCCAGGGAAAATTGGATTAAGTTATTGGTAACTACACAAAGAATGAAAATCCTTACATTTCATGTCTTGCTGTGTGTCTTCAGATACAGCCACCTGTCATTCTTCTGCTTCACAATTTCACATATTATTTTTGTACCGGTGATAAAAGGTGAAGGAAAATACAAATAGAGTTGGATAAAACCTTTCCTAACTTGGAACATAATCTGGGATTTGAATGCCACTCACCAAACCTGGATTTGAATTTTTTTTTTGAGAGGTTGTTGTGAAAGGGCTTAATGGAGATGCTGACTTATCTCTGCTCCAAGCATGAAACTTAGCTGTCCCTTGTAATAAGTAAAACATATTTTTAAAATGACACAACATTTCAAAAATGGATTTAATCTTCCCCCATGCATGTTTAATTAAGGTTTTAATCCTGCACTGTTGAGTAATGTTTCTTTACATTACTGAGCAATGGTTTCACATCATACGAAAGGTAAAGGCAACATCAGGGCAGTCTGGCTTTTCTCATAGGTTTTGGAATGTCTGTGTTGAAAAACACTCATTGATTGATTGATTGATATTCATCATCTGTTCCTTAATTATAAGAAATACATATGAAATGTTTACCAATGTTTCTAATATATTCCAAAATCCACCAGAACTATTTTATCAATGACAAGCTTAAACAGTTTAAACTACACCACTATTAGCTACAGTACATTACAATTCACATCATAACATATTTTATGACCTGCCTTTTCAACCAACAAAGAGGTTTTGCTCTGAAATCTTAACAGCAAGACTCTCCATTCAAATAATGTAGAAGAAGGTGGGACATAAGCATAACTGAATGAAATCAGTCATCTTGGTTAGTTCTGGTATTCTCCATAATTAGAAAATGAAACATTACACTACTTTGAATGCTACTATATTAGGAAACAAGTCAGGTATATCTATGCAATTTGCTTTATAGGTGTTTAATATATTTATATTCTTTTGAGGTAATTGTGCTGCTTTTAGCTGGAAGTTTTAGTAATTTGGGTTTTTTAAAATGATGATCCATTGATTGAAATTGATGTAAAAATGAGTACCTAAATACACACCCATACACATATTTTATCTTATTTAGCATTCCATTATCACCATGTAAGTCAAATAGCAGATAAAGCCCTGTCATATAGGTCACCAGATATCTAGAAGGAAGCGTCAGTAATTTGCTTTACAGTCCTGATTGATATGTAAAGTATAAGCCATTTACTACAGATGCCCATCACTGGATGTATTTATAGTGAACGGCACCAAAATCCAAAAGCAGCCCTGTTAAGTTTATGAGACAGTTTATGAAGGAAAGTGCTACTTATAGAGAACAGAATTATTACACTGTAACCCCAAATAGCTAGGAGGAAACACAAGAAATGTTACATAAAATGTTCTTTACTTGTATGGAAAGTGTCCTTACCTAAATTTGCTTGGTACAGAGCTTTGTTAGACTTCAGCCATGCTCAGGTCTTTGGCACCAAGTGAATGCAGTTTCTGGGCTTTATTTCTACAGGGAATTTTTCATCTTTATCCTGTTGCTGGTATTGTCTCTGTACTACGAAATTCACGATGTGAAGCTGAATTTAAGTGAAGTCATTCAAATGAAGTTATGCTCCTGGCTACGTAGTCTTTAATGGGATGGGATATTGTCTCATAAGCTGCTACGATCAACTGTTGCTTTCCTGGTGGTTTCCCCCATTGCATCGCCAGGATGCAGGCGTGAAAGAACTGCACATTACTGTAAGTGAAGTGTGGAAGAATAACAAAAATAAACCTCAAAAGTTCAAACAAGCAAGACATGAACAGTATGCTACTCTAGAAATAAACCTGTGTAGTACATGAAACCTAAATGCAGGCAAGCATAAGCAAAGATCTAGAAAACAAAAGTGCAACTAAGAAAGGGAGGAGAGAAATGAGACTATCCACTCCATTCATAGACTGAATGCCATTTCATGGCAAGGCACTCAAGAGAAAGTGGCCATCTACCCTGCTCTCTTTAATCAGTATCCATTCATTAGTTAGAGACCATGCACTTGAAATGTTTTTTGTAGATACCACATCCTTTATTTCTGGAGCTCACAATTTCAACTGTGAATGTCTGAATAATAGGCAATGTGGATAACTAATAGGGGTAGGATCTACCCTCCAGTAAGGAACATTTCCAGCTAGTAGGCTCTCTATTTGTAATTGAAAACAATACATTAAAGTGTTCAAAATGCAAATGTTTGCTTACAGTGTAGTCTCTTTGCAGATCAGAATTAAATTCACAACAGCTCTGACTATGATCGTTCTTCTAACCCTCAAAAAACAATTAAGGTTGCTGTAAGGGAAAACGTTAATCACAACAGAGCAGAACTGACAAAGAGTAGAAGGCAATGGGCATGAAAAGCCTGTTCAGATCTCATCAACTATGTAGCATCCACAAGCCGACAAGAACCTGCATATATCCTGTAAGAGTAGATTGTAGTAGAAAGATAATGATGCATACCACCACTGAGGTATGCATTTACACACGGCTAGAAAACACTTGTCTTTTCTCAAGGTACATATTAAAGGGTTTTATAACTTTTCTGGATAAAGCTTATTTCCAAATATCTGCCTTTCAAATATTGTACATGAAAGTAATTTGGTAAAGACATCAAAAGATATTTAGTTAAACTCAAACGTACTACTTTCTATTTAGAAGCTTCCTTGTGAGTACCATTCCTACGGTAACCATGTACACTCCATTCCATCACACAGCACCCACCTGAGACAGCAAAATAAAGTGAAATTATCTATCACATAATTGAACATACTTTCACATTCTTACAATATGACCCGATACAAATGCATTTACAGTTTTGGTTGTCATTTTTCAATCTGAAAGAAATTTCTACGTGGCAATGACTATTGCATATATAGAGAGAAATCACTGGTCATCGTGCTCACTGTAAAAAGAAAGATTTCTTCCAAAATGTGCAATTACTTTCTTATTTTGTGCTAGACCAAATAACAATTTGAAAAGAAAAATAAGTTGTGTGACATACCAAAAATGAGTAACTGATTTTTTTTTATAAGATCAGATGTGTCCGGTATATATATTGCCTGTTCAGCAGCAAAATCCATCAGAGTATCTCTGAAAATCTGTTGTCAGCCTGTCCTTTCCTACACTGCACCTACAAAAACACAAACTGAAAATGAGCTATGCGTTACTGACTTCAGTCTCCTACTGATTCAAGCAGCCATAAGCTTACCCATAAATAAATCAAGCTTCATTAAAAAAAAAAATAAAAAAAAATCTGATGAATGTGTTTTTAGAACTGCTTGGCTTATCACATGATACTGGTTTTAGTTCAGCTTTTGGTGTTTGGATTTTTTTTTTTTTTTTCCTTCCACTGGGATTTTTGGGTGTGGTGTGTTGTGGGTTGTTTTTTTTTTTTTTGGTGGGGGGTGGCGTCGGGTAGGGGGTGCAGGGGTGGGTTTGGTGGTTTGGGGTTTTTTTGGTGAGGCTTTTTTTTTGGTAAAAAGTAAATCACATAACTGAATACCCATTTCTGCACATTATAAAGTCTCTAGCATTTTGGCTGCCTCTCACTGATAAATGTAGGCACACAACGGACAGTTACAGAGCACTGGATTGTGGCTGATTACAGGTGTCACTATACGGCCTTGCACAGACCCAGCTCACCTCAGTTAGCACTTTCCCAAGCAATTACCAGGCAGAGTTTTGCATTTGAACAATCTGAGAACCATTCCTTCCGTGTTTGCACACACCCACCTTTCCTGAGGCAGTACAAGAGCCTTGCCACCCGGCCAACTGGTTTCAGCATCCAGAAACATTTGCAAGCCCATTTATTTCATTACATCCCAGTGAAAGAAAACCCTTTACTTATGAACTCTGCCAGTCTATTAACTGTAAGGCAGTCTCCCTTGGTTGTTTTTTTTTTTCTTATTGTCTTGCTAAACAGAATTTGGGATGAATGGACAACGAGTCATATTTTGAAATTTCTACTAAGCAAGCCCAGACATAATTTAAGAACTGGATTTTGCATGTTCATTTTCTCATGGAAATATTCATACCTATCATATATGCATAGGGATCTGTTGTTGTTCGATTTTATTATTTTTTCCGGGTTGTTTTCCCACATCAGTTTCTTGCTCCATTTAGGAAAAAAACGACTCAACTGTAAGATATGGTGAGATATTCAGATACAGAAAAGTTATTATGGTTAGTGAGAGTGGAACAGGCTCTTACTTTAAAAAATGGTAAAAATGGTCTTAAACGTCTTCAGAATACATATTCGATCAAAATCAAGCACTTTCTATAATAAGTGCCTAGACAAAATGATGGCTGAATCATTTAAATGCTAACCGAAACACTAGAGAAATATATGGTCTTGGATCATTCTTCAAGTCCCATGAAATGAGGAGCGCTTCCTCATGTGCATCATTTCCCTTCTATGCACTTTATTACTCAGACTGAGCAAAGACTAGGATCTAGGTTCTGAAAAAATGATTTAAAGCTGGATTAGTGGCACTGGTGAACATTGTTGCTCCAAACCTCTGCAATGTTTATGGACCTTGACCAGTGTTTATGGTCTCATTAGAATCTGGGACCAAATGGGGCTGCTGCAGAATGCTTCCCTGTTGCTTCAATTACAAGAGTTATTCTCTGTATTTCAGAAATTATTTCAATTTGTGTAAAAATTACACTAAGGATTTACATCATAAATTTTTCTGAAATAATTTCTGAAATAAATACAGACTGAATTTGTTAGTATTAAAAATATTTTATCTTTCTTTTTTCCAATCTGAAAACTTAATGAAACTTAGAAATTAGTAAAACATATTTCATCTGCTCATCAACTGTATTAGAAGTGTATCCACTGTATTAGATACAATTGATAGCAATGGCAATTGTTCCAGCCCCCAAAAGGAAGCAGAGAGAAATTATTTCTGTCCTAAGTCACACACCATGTTTGTGACTGAGATAAAAAACAAATCTACGACCCTTCATTTATGTCTTCAAATACATTCTGCTCCTCACAATATAACAACCATTTCAGGATCCTGCATGTGTTCTAGTGTGAATATCCAGGGCTGTCTGACAGTAACAGAAATTCCTTCCTAACCCCAAAATGTAACTGGAATGCCACTTACAGCAAGCCTCAGATGTATGCCAATGGTAAGCTGGAAAGGTTTTCTTTCTTTTCCTCTGCATTTTGCAATGCAAAATGAATCCCTGGAAAGAAAGGTGTGTTTTTAATCTTCCTTTTTGACAGCTCAGGTACCGACCAACAGCTTTAAAACACACTAATCCAAAAAGGAGCATCACAAGACACAGAGCTGAGAGGAAACAAGAATTGTGTTTAAACCCTCAAAGAAGGAAAGTTTCTTTTTTTTTTGCCTGAAAAAATATCTCCTGGGATAAACAGTCATTCTCTCATTGCATAATAGAGCATGTGTATTAAAATTTCTGGATGACTAGGAAGGAAAAAAAAAATTGAATATAAAATTAGTTTCTTGTGACAAACACCAAAGGAAGGCCAGCTCTCAAAATTTTCCCTGTTTGCAAAAGGAGAATGAACGTGCAAATTATTGAATAGACTTTAAAATAAAAAAAAATATAGCCAGCATTTTTAAAATGACCAAATTCAGTTACTCTACGCAAAATTTGTTACAGTGAGATTTTCCAGGAAAATAATTGGATGAGATCCCATTTATGGTTGTTGGTACACAAATATGGTACACTTGGTATGCTAACGCTCCAAGGAAGTGGCTGAGTCTGTGAGGCTGATGATCAGCATGACAGGTTTGTGGAAAGAGAAAATTCAAAATGCTTCTTATAGAGACTCAAAAAGAGCATCCAGAACCATTTAATGACTTCAGAAATTCCCGCCAGACCCACAAAGCTGTCAAACATAGGCCCAGCTCAAAAGTTTGCCATGAATATCCCAAAGTCAAAATCCAGACCTTGGCTTGAGATTTCTGAGCTAAATCGTCATAGAACCAAAAACTTACTGACACAGATTAGTTCAGGCTACAAATATATATTGAGAGCAGCTCAACCAGATGCAGATGTTGTAGGTGAGGATATGCAGATTTCAAGCTAAATAGCACCTACTTATTACTACTTTAATACAATATTGAAAAGCAAAAGGCCCCTATCCTAGTATGTAGTTGTTATCACATGGTAAGAGTTGCACATCACTTTCAGGAATCATTAATTCAGTTCTAGGGTAAGATGTATATAATAATTCTGTGGAAGGAAAAGGAGTAACCGTTTAACAGGACAAGAAAAAATTATTTGAAGCTGAATTATCACAGAATAAACACAAATATTTATAACCAAATCATGATGAAAAATAATTAGTCTGATACAATGCTAAACCAAAATGGTCTGCATGTATAGCAGATACCTGAAACTACAGGAAAAACAGAATGTAAAACATGAGCATCTCAGGTGACCTGGTGCCTTGGTATGTTCATTTCTGATGACCAGATGCAATCTGCTGCAGAGGAGCACTCACTGGGGGAACACCAGTGGGACATGGCACTACTCAGCTGAGCGAGCTCTTACTATCATGAGGAAGGTTTCAATTGCTGGGCTTTGAAAAACAAAATTTCAGTCACTATTGAGTCTCCCATTGTTGTCCATTTCTAAGCAGGAAAGAAATTCCATCTTATATTTTATTTAAAAACACATTAAAATAAGCTGCTTAAATTAGCTAACACTCAAAGGGTACAGACAACTTGCAACATTTCTCTGCAAGACTATTGAATGTTGAGTCTACAAGGTCCAACCTCCATTCCTCACCGTTTTCCCCACTTCTGCAATGCACCACTGACATCTCTGTACTCTGGTCTTCCTCAATGGTGGTGACACTCTGAGGATCCTTTCCTCTGTTCTCAAATCTCAGAAGCCATTCTCCATCCCATCCTGTCACCTAAACCTACTGAGTGACCCAGCACCTAACTGAGCAATCCCAAACTCTTTTCCATCTAACACCCAGGCTCAGACAACTACCACCACAAAACTGAACTTTGCTTCCCTAATAATTTGAGTCAGGATGGTAACAGTTCAACTGTACCGCTCACCTGCACTAGGGCCAGCCTTGAAAGCTATCAAGAACTCCCAATAATGTGAGTGCTTGGCATTATGGTTTTAGGATAAAATACGGCTCTATTTTGCACATTATTTAAATTACCTTACATTGTTTATTTCCACTGTTATTAAACTGTAATGAATTTATTTGTTTATGGAAGTGTGCACTGCATGTCTAGTACTGTTCCATAATAGCTGGATTTAGAGCCAGCCTCTGATTTCTACCCTAAGCATCATTAAACAATTTATTTTCTGCGATAGCGGAATGTGCTCCTGGACAAGAGCTCTCCATTAACATGAATTATTAACAATATGTATATACACGCATTATAGATTTAAAAGATGAAAAGAAAGCTTGCCAGTTATTCTATGGAGCTTTCTCCATCTACGAGGCTACTGAATTTCAGACAGTTGTCTGCTGAATGGTCACAGACAGGGAATCCCGGATGACCACTAGGATTTTGCTTTCCCGTTGCTAAAATCATCTAAAACATTTCAGAAAAAAATTCTCTGGTTGGCAATATCTGCTTAGCCCTCCACTACTTCTTCCCATTGTAAGGTCATGTTGTAAACCAGCTGATAGCTCCCCAAGTATCAATGCTCCCCGGTAAGGGGTCTCAGCACTGTCATCAAAATGCATATAGTTTTATTTAAAAATATCTTACAAAGAAGGTTATTTTTGTAACTGCTGCATTTGAGAAAATCGTGTCATATTTAGATGTTCCTTGTGACACAT
>NW_009617012.1:121592-155817 GCF_000690535.1 Cariama cristata
TTGTGATGTGTCAAATCACATCTATCAGCTATGTTAAGCTTCATAACCCTGCGTGATAATGAAAAACGATGGGAAGAAGCAGCTTTGATACCGTACATCACAGTGTGACACAGCAGAAAGAGTCTAAAACATTTAAATCTCAAATAAAACCTCTTAGACATGCAGCTGCAGTGGTCTCCATTCATGTTTCCGTACAACTTTGCTCTCTGTGAAAAACCCTTTAATAGGTGCTTGCTCTTTCAACCTTTCCAGGTAATTAGTCCCTGTGCTACTGCAGGATTCATACGCCCCACTGCTCATGCTAATGCCATACAATGCTCTGTCAGGAAATCCCATCGCTTGGTACCCAGGGGTTAAAAAGTAAAAGAACCCCCAAGGAGAACTGAATAAAAGGAGGAAGGGAGGAGGTTCTAGAGATTGATTATCAGTACTCTCCACAAGCTCGGAGAGTTTATTAAAGCTCTCTTTAAAAACCCTTGCAGCAGTGCCCCCTTCTACCTGGCCTCCCTTGTATGTCTTTGTGCTGCTGTCCAGCTCAATGAATATTGCCAGGTTCAATCCCCCCCCCACCCCTTTTTTTTCCTCTCCAAAAGTACCTGCATGTTCTCCCCTAAAATCACTTTCTGTTGTCCTTCAAGACATTTTGCAGAGCAGCAATTACTGCTACCCCTCTGTGTACTCCTCTATGTCTCATACAGCACTGCCTCCCTCAAGAACCTGTTGCCCAGAATACAGCCACACTCCCAGTACTGGACTGGTGACTCATAGGACTGGTTTACAGAGATATTGTATATCTGAGGATATTTTATATTGCATGGAAAGTATTCTTATTATTGCTCTTATTCTTAATTATCAATTTCTTACCTTTGAGAACTCCCTCGTGACAGCTTTGTGATTCACATTCTTGCTCTCATCCAAACACTTAGCTTCTATTTAGTCTGCTTTTTACAACCTGAATAGTGTTTTGCCTTTTTTATTAACAAATAACATATCCATTACCCACATCATTTTGTAGAAAACAAACAACAATACCCTACATCCTAGATTAGGCTTCCTCTTATGGCTCCAAGCCAGACCTAGCCCCACCACAAGAACAGAGTCCTGACTGACCTCTGCCATGGGTGGGCAACGATGCCTACATCCAACAGACTTGAGGAAACCCAGTCGGAGATCTGAGCCTTCCCGTTAACTAAACGTAAAGCTGGCAGACCCCTGGTGGGCATGCACAGAAGCAATGCATCTGCACCCTACAGGTCCCACGTGGTCCCATATACTACTGTTGGTCCAATGACCTTCTACCTCCCCACGCAGAAACTGGACTACCAGCAACAGACAAAAGCAAGGTCCTCCCCCCTGTTCTACTAAACTCTCTAGCCAAATGGTAGTAAAATTATAATCTTCCCTAGGAGGGAAGCATAATTCACTTCCTTGCCCACCCCATCACTGGCCAATTTCTTATGAGAGTTCTCACTGCCAAAAGTCTGCAATGCAGAGAACTCAGCAGGCCTAGAGCTGACAGGCATCTGGTGAGATAGCGAAGCACCTCGTTTTTTTAAATACCTTATTCACTTAAACTACTTTGCCCTAGTGTTTCTACTCATATGCTTCTTTTAGACTAGCTGTAATTCATTCTGAAGTAGGTAAGAATCGAAAAACAAATGCCCAGTGATTGTGACACTCCTTCTACTTACGATAACACCTCTGTTGGGACGAACGTGGTTAATCCTCCAAAAGTGTTCCTCTGTACCCAGATCTGGGTAAGCTGGTGGTGCTAGAAGAAAACACCTTCCTTTTTATTTCTTCTGCTTCTGGAGAACGACAAGTTGATATAAGGTGAGCAAACAGTGCAGCTGCAGGCAGTGGCAGAGAGCGCAACGTGCTTATTTTGCACACTAAAGCTTCAACCTAGTGAATAAGTTCTCCAGAGAGAAAAGGGACTTTATTAACAGCAAATTGTATGCAGATCTTCTCTTGCTATCCTGTCTTTTTTGACACTGATGGATTGACAGACCAGCTAGCAAAAGGCATACTGAGGAAAACAGCACTGGTAATTTAAGTGGTAAGAAGATACAAAATACAGCCAGCCAATAAAAAGCATGTGAAGTAACTTGAAGTAACTTCTCTCCACCCTAGAGAGAAAAAGATGGGTTTATTATACAATAACCACTTTTTTTCCTTCTTATTCTGCATCAATATTCCTCCCTTCAATGGTTTCTTCTCTTCTACCACATACATTTCAAACAAGCTATTCTTACCACTACTTAATTATAGGTGCAAAATTACATCTAGAAAAAAAAGAATCGTAAACCACTAACCTGGTATGTGCATGCCAACACACACATGCACACCCGTATATGTATAAACACTAAAATTCAAGCAAATTTCTATTTCCAGTTATAATTCCACAAGTAAAAAGAATTATTCAGGCATTGGCAGATCCAAGTTTCCTCCTTTCAGCATGTCTGACAGAGATTGCCTCCTCTTTATTTCAACAGACATTATTAACATGAGAGAAGAGATTGGAATTTACTGTCATTTTTGCCAGCACTCCAGCTACATAAAAGTCATATATAAAAGAGCCTGTTACATGCAAGAAGGTTTTGGGTCAAATTAGCGAGGCTGTTAAAGCTGAGTTACATTGCAAGAAAAAATTTTGACCTCATCTGGACTTCGCTTTCTCTACATTCCCAGTAGTGCAAACATACTAATTGAAATGAATCTCTGTTTGATTTCCTACGATATAAAAAGAGGATCTTGACCTTTTGAGATAGAACTTTCTAGGTTTTAGCCTAATTCTTCCTTCAGATGTCACTGGGCTAAATCAAGATAAGACTGGCACTAGAAATGCAAGACATTTCTTTATAACATGTAGGATTTTGAATACGCAATACTTACTTGCGGTTCTCATTCGTGAGAAAGATACACAGGTACTACCTACAGTTGATTCAAAAATATATATTTTCAAAAGTATTTTCCTGTTTCCTGCTTCTTTTGAGGGAAAAAAAGAAAATAATTTCTCTTTAAAAATCTCATTCATAGCAAACAAACACCACTGCTGATTTAACAGTAGACTTCTTTAATTCACATAAATACTACTATATCCATTGTGGATTCACATTTGAAGCTTACTTAATTATTACATTTTTCTCTACATGGATTTGCACACTTTGATCTTATCCCAGCAAAAAAAAAGACTACTGATATATTATTACTGATTATTTTACCTAAATATTGTATGAATGTTGTTCTACTTACTAAAATTTCTAAATGAGCCTGTACAGGTAGAAAACCCAACATTTTCATTAACTGGCTTTTTCTTTGGTATCAGAATAGAAGGTGCATGTATGTGTTTCAAAACACTAATGATGTAAAAACAGAAATTTTAAAGATAAACATTTACGGTCATTAATTACACAAATACCCTAACAACAAAGGAGGTAAAAGACTGATTTAAAATGGATTAATTTTTCTTTACTGGATTGTGCTCCTTGTCATACCTTATGAAATTATTATTCAAATGAAAGCAGCAAGTATAAGGGAGTTTTAACAAATAAAGAGCCCTAATGCCCCAAGTCAAAGTAAATCCTCAGTAATATTAATGGCAAAGCTTCCTTAGACTTCATTGGTTTCAGAATTTCACCAACAGGTCAAAATTCAGACTCAGGGCAGAAATTCTCCCAGCCATTTATAAAATTCAAGCTTGAAGCAAAAATAAGATGTCTTATAATTCTTACAGTCGGTACACTAATTTTTGCAGTTAGAAGTAATAAAAAAGCCTGGTTCATATTCATAAATACATAAATTCCAATAAACTCTGATAATCTTACTCACAGAGAAACAGAGAAAAAATTATAGTCTTCCTGAAGTAAAGGGGTGAAGGCAGGACATAAAACAATATACAAAACCATGCCTGCAACAAACATTAAATCATAGTGATCTATAAAATAACATACACATTTAGATAGGAAGCCATGTTACTTGTAAAATACCAACTGATCTTTATACAGTAAAAATGTCTTTACTTTCAATAAAGAGAGTTAATATATCTTTGTAAAATTTTACAACTGGTAGTCATATTGTATAAATACATGTACTGCTACATATATACAAGTCTTTAGGCAATGTACAGTAACGGAAATCAGAAAATGAATGTATAGAGTTTTGAATATGTAGACTATGAGCACCACGGCAAAATACCCAGTAGATTACAATTTACCGTCTTAGTTACAAACAAATAACTGTCTTCAAAATACATTCACATGGTCATAAGACATTGCCTTAATCTGAGAAAGTTAACAAAATCCTTAACGTTGCAACATAAGCAGGTTTTGGCTGGTAGAAATCAATGAAATTCCACTGAAGCCAAATATACTTAAAGTTGTATTTTACATGTAGCCTATCAGGTAAATATTATCATAACACAAAACACGTACTTGGAGAAAAAATGCACAATTATAGAAAATGAACCTGATGAAGAATTACAACCATGTCGTATGTTGTATAAGAAGCATATTGTTACGTATAGTAATATACTAAAGAGGCATCGATGTCCCAATGGTCTTTTAAGGCTTAGTTTGAATACCATATCCAAATGACTTTTTTACAAGTGTAAGAAGTTTATGAGCTAATAAAAAGTTAACATTGCAAGTAAAGAAGACATTGCTTCACAATGATTTCATTGTTGTTTGATTACACCAAATGATAAAAACATTCTCACTCAATAATACTCTACAAGAGGTGTTTTTTTTACCAACGTTTGCGATCAGCAGTTTCTCCGTATGTGACTACCCATTCCTCACTCCTGTAGAATCTGCAATCTGGTGACCTCTCCCCAGCAATTAAAAGCTCACATAGCTTCTAGTTTGTGAAGGAAACCAAATAAACAATTTCATTCTTTGCATGTATTGGTAGCATTAAAAAAATTCTATGTACTTACAGACAAGAGAAATGGGTCCAATTACTCCAAACTGCCCACAACAACGCAAGACGATTATGTTCCTTAATGCCCCAAATCTCCTCTAGACCATTACTCTATGGCTCACGTTACCTGAGAAATGGTACATCCCCAAGAAGCTCACAGTCTGGACAGATTGCAACTTTCCAAGGACCGAAAAAAAGATAATCTTCTCATCTCAGTGGAACAGATTAACTTTTCAGGTATTTCTCTGCAGAGCTGGTCAGGGAAATCAGTTAACAAAATCTATAGCCTCATTTAGATTTAGGTCTGAAGGTTTAATTCCTGCAATTCAGGTGTATCACTTTTACTGTTTACACTAGGAAGACAACTCCATAATTCTAAAAACTGGCAAAGTGGCCAGGAGCATAAACACACTACAGCTGTATAAATTTGAAAATTCAAAAGTAAATTAATTAGATTTAACAAATATGGTGGAATTTATTTAGAATGATAAAAATTCAATTATTTATCATTTGCAATAATTTTTACTTATAAATTAGACTACCAAGTTACAGAACAAAAATACATGTTTTTAATCTAAAATGCCAAATAAAACATGAAAAAATATACCCTTATATTACTTACTAGAGGTTATATATTTAATAATAAAACAGAAACTCAAAAAGAATATTTTATTACGTCATTTAATTTAGCGTGTTCAATTTTAAACTTAACTTGTGATTTATTTTTATATTGGTTTTGGTTTTACACATGAAGTCACATATACAAACAGTTCTAGCACTAAAGGCAATATCATATTAGAAAACTATTACATTTGATGGTTATTAGTCTTTTATTGTAACTTATACACTACTGAAAAGCAATGACAATAGATAATAAATAATTGTGCAATGTCTTAAAACTGTTTAACAACTTAAAATAGAAAAAAAAATTAAATTGTAAGGAAAAAAGTAAAATTCAAAGCAGTTGGAACATTTTGTTGAAAAAACGTGGACTTCTAAGTTAACAGATGGGATTTTTCAATGAACATTGCAACTGAAAATTTGAAATTGGTGACTTTCAATCTCCTCCTAAAAATTTTTATGGATATCATAACATGCAATTTTAATTGTCCCACGTGGTTTCTTTTTTTCAAGTATACTGCTATCTAATTAGATTAATTTTGTCTTTAAGAAGAGATCAGAACCCAGGGGACCATCTGTGCTGACTACAGCAGAGGAGGGCAGAAATGCAAAAGCCAGTGCAAGTCAGCTAAGGCAGGAGATGAAGCAGCTAGCACGCACCTTCCAGCTTGAATTACAGATTCCCATGCTTAGCGCCTGCTTGGCACCTTTGTATTACAGGAGGTAGTGGAGACATACAGATTATGTAGGCATACTCTTGAAATAAAGGAGCAGCATAATGTCACTTATATGCTGTATTTTTCAGGTACTAGATAAACAAAAATGGGCATTCACCTGAAATTACACCTGAATTTTACCTTCTTTATGGCAATACAGGGATAGACGTTCAGCAACATCCCGCTCTATTATTTTCTTTTTTTTCCCACAGCTTCAGGCAGGGGATCCGAGCCGCTCTCCAGAACCTGACTGCTCATCTGCTTTTTCTTACCACCTTTTTGCTTATTGACATAGTTTAGCCCTTTGTAACTGAAAACTCACATCCCTTGAGTAGCTGACGCTGTAATCATAGTGGCAAGACATCGTTTGCTATGGTTTTAATGTAATATTATACTAAAACTTGCAATATTGATACAGGTAAGTTCTAACGCTATAGATGCAGAAAATAATATCCAGATACATATGTTTTAGGATATAGTATTACTTTTCAAATGGTTAATGTCTGTAGCTATTAATGTGCAATGTATATTAATAATATTCCAAAATTACTATTCTTTCAGTTCAACTGTATATAATTTTATTACACTATATAAAAAGGTGTAAAGAAGTAATTAATTGGAGAGCTAGCACCTACCTTTTATTACGGAGGGCCTATTTCTAGCACTAACGGTCATGCTGCAAATCCTTAGCTTCACTCACGTGATAACACTTCATTTAAACTCAAAGAGATAGCTCTATCTCAGAATGACTTCTGGTTTTATTCTGGACCATCGCAGGTGTGGGTCTGATAGATCTCATACTAAAGCAAATGAAAAGATTTCACTGGCTAGAGCTGGGTGAGGCTTGACAGCAATAAAAAGGTTGCAGAGGTAGGGAGAAGTCTCTGAAATACAGTTAGAAATAATGGCAGTATATTATTATTTTAATTAATCTCTATTCTATGTTATTCTATTTCTTTAGCAAAATGCTGCAGGAAAGAGGAGGGTGAAGTGAGGTAAGAATTTGTATCAAAACCCTGGTGGGTTCCCCATGCGAAGCTCTTCCTGACCTCCCCCTTCATGCTCACACGTTCTTGCTACGTTCACACATTGCACAGGCAGCAAGGACCTCACTCCAACAGATCTGTCCCCCACCGAGGGCTGTGTTCAATCAGAGAAACTACGCTTGGCGGAACCAAGACCTTCCCATTGCTCTACCTTTCTGCCATAAGAGAGATTCCCTTGAAGTCAAACTGCCGTTGATATTTTCCTTTTTTTCCCCCCTCTATCACTGATGTTATTTCTGTTACGTCTTTTAGTATGTGGTTTAGTATAAAAGGGATTAGCTCCAACAGTCAGCAGTTTGTGCACATACTACAAATAGGCAAAATTTGTCACCATGACATCAAACCTCTAACACAAACACATCTATTACCCTTTCTCTCTTGCTTGGTAAGACAGCTGCCCTCAAGGTATTAGCCTCTGAGCCTCTCTGATAAATCACTGACGTATAGGAAACCTGATTATCCCAACATAGCAGGGGTAGAGGATGCTATTCAGCTGCAGAAGAACATGGAAGAACAACATCCATGAGGCTTATAATGAAAGATTTTTGATATACTTAAGTAGTTAACAAAAATTTATTGCAAGAGATAGTTTGTCACTAGATTTACAGTTTCAGAGAACATAGTACAAAACATAGTGCATCAGCTTTGTCTAAACATTAAATAGGTGCAAATACACAAAGATAAAAAACAAAAAGTGAATACTTTACAACATAAGTTATAGAACTATAAATATATTTTATATACATTATACATATTCTAAGACATCATTTTCACTTATATATAGAGTTCATATTAGTATCAGACTATTCAGTGCTTTAGTTATAGTATAGGTCTGAACTTTCCATGAATGTTTGCATCATTATACTTACAGTAAATGCTTCCCAAGGAACGAGGAATTTTAACCAGTTTATTTCACAGAACCATTTTGCAAAGCTGAGGGGACTGTAGAAACAGCAGGACCGTTCAGCTGAAGGCTCCTTTCCCCATCCCCAAAAATCTGTCCTAAAAGAGGGGTTGGAGGGGAATGACAGCTGGGTGTGGGGACAGCAGGGATGGGAAGACTGTGTGTGGCAGCGGGGGAAACGCCAGCTGGGTCGGGTGCAGGACCGAGGGTGGCAGCAGCGGCAAATGCGGTGGGGCAATGAAAGCTGCGTGGCTCCCCGGGCAAAGCCTCGGTCCTACTGGTAGATGAGGTAAAGGCGCTCTGGAAAGAGTCGGGACCTGCGAGAGGAACTGCTGGTGGGGTTGGAGAACCTTCAACGTACTGGCGGCAGCATGCTGCTGTAGGATAGTGTGGTGGATGGTGGTAACGGAGGTAGAACACAGCGGCGGCTGCAAGGGTAAGGGCTGCAGCGGGGAATTCGGGGGCTGGCTCGCCGGAGGAGGGAAGGTGAACTTCACTTTGTTGGTCAGCACGTTTTGCGGCATGATCTGCTGATACGCCTCGGATGGGAGATCTTTGAATTTTTCGTGGTTATCTGGAGGGAATATCAATGTCTGCTCGGGCAGGGCGAAGGGGGCTATTAACTGCTCGGTAGTTAAAAAGGTATGACTGTTTACATGTGCTTCTTTGAATGGCAAGGGTGCTGGGCTGGTAAATATGCCAGGATTACACTGTACCCATTCACCGGTCACCTCATTTATTTTCTCATGCGGTAGAGACTCGGCCAATTCATAATGGCAAAGATAGGACTTAGGAGGAGCTTGTTCCAAATGTCTGTTGGGGAGGGGAACTTTGTAACGAGCTTGATTTTCATGACTGTTGACATTTTCTTTTTTCTTTTCATCTTGCAGAACATCCTGCGTGCCAGCAGCTGCTGGAGCACTGTGCTCAGGGGCAGAAGCAGCAGCACCTGCAACAACATCAGAAAACGTACTCGGGGCACTCTCCATCGCTACGCATGCCGTCAGTTTGTCATTTTCCGGCATGTGTGAACTATCAGTTTCTAGAGATGACTTGCTTTCCTCCAGCTGCATTGTTTCATCTGTATCTTTTGCATGATCACCTTTGGGATCCACATTAGTTTCCTCTGGACTGTCTTGAGTCAAGAAATCCCCCAAAATATTTAATGTAGAATTTTCAGAATTTTCTTTGGAAAGTCTGGAGGTCTCACTTCCTGCATTCCTGTCAAGGAATACGCGATGGATTCTAGTTTTCCTTCTCCTGCGTTTCCCCTTTGTCTTGTGATGCGTGCCTAAAGTACATGCTTGCCTTACATATTCCTCTGATGATGACGTCTGTCCGTATGAACTTTCATCTGATGAAGAGGAATAGGTATGCTGCCTCCGCTTGCAGTGGGATTTCTCAGGTTCCTCTGTCAGAACGTTGTAACCTCTCTTTATGGACTGGTTTTGACTTGGAGTCTTCTCCTCATTGCAGTATCCTAAACATTTATGCTCTGGGCTACAGATTGACCTCCTGACTTTCCAGCTACAACAAGCTTTAGAGTACCTTAAGCTGTGCCTCCTGGAACTCAGAGCCAGCTGCTTTGCTTGCCTCCGAGAGCTAGCTTTGCTCTTTCTGTGCGGTCGTTTACAGCCATGGTGCTGGCTGCTATTTTTTGCACTCCAAGTGTCACACCAGCCTCTGTCCCTGTGTACATGATCTGATACAGACATGACTCTCTCAGGATCATTTTCAATGCCAAGTTTTTGATACATCTGCTGTATGTCACCTGTCGCTAGCCAGATATTCCCTGCATCATGTCTGCACTTCTCTGGATTATTTTGGAGATGCTGATACTTATTTTCATCTCTGTAACTAATTTCTTTTTCAGTTACTGAAGACATCTCCATTTCTGCTGATGTTGTGTACCCACAGTGATGATAATGACAATGACATAATTTTCTTCTCCTTTTCCGTTTTCTACTTTTGTGAAGCCATTTTTCATGGCTTGCTTTGATCCAGACTTTGTTATACTTCTCATCTATCACAGTGTTCTGTCGTAAGTGATTTTTAGAAATGTGATACTTTTCTATTTTTCTAATCCTGAATGACTCATCCAAGGACACTTTATTTTGATTTTTTGCAAGATCACAATTTCTGATGAGGGAAACATCACTTACAAGGGGCATTGTATACTTGCACACATTTTTATTCTTTTCTGTTTCATAATCACCACACTCTGAAGCAGGTTTATTTGTAAAATCTGAGACTAGGCTATGGTTAGATTCAGTTTTACGGTGCAAATGAGGTATGCTTGGCTGACACTTGGGCTTTTCTTGGTTGTCACTTGCTCTTGATGACTTGAAATCAAAATATAAAGGATTACAGCTATAAGAAATCGATGGGTCTGTACTTGTGTAAATTAACATTTCTGATGGCCACTGAAGAATATTTGATCCATGTTTGCTAAGAACAGGAACAAAGGGTTCACAAGGTCTCTTGCGCATGTCCGGTTTGCTTTGTGGGACTCCACTACTACCTTCCTTAGATGGTGATGGAACTAATGCATCTGCCCCCAGCTTTTTTATTTCAGTTTCAGTCCTGGATGAATCACTGCTCCTGTCTTTATCATCTTCCTCCGCAACATCCTGCAAAGATAAACAATCCTCCACAACCACCTCCGCAAGAGCCCTGTTTGCCCGCAGCTCATAACCGCTGCAGTCCAGGGGCAGGACCTGAGGACTGTCCACAACCACAGGCAACGTTTGGTCTGGTAAGTCTGCTGCACTTACGTCAATACCATAGCCATCCATGTCCAAGGACACCAGTTGCTTTGAATGGGACACAGCAGGAACTCTCTAGCACCCTGCTTTCTTCACTGGCCAGCTCTTTTATCTCCTGAGCTTCAGGAGCTTCTGCTGTGTCTATGCATTTTTCCACCAGTGAGTGAAAAGAGTTATGTTTCTCCTCAGGGCACAGGACTATTTCTGCCGCTGAGGGAGACTGAAGGTTACATGCTCCTGGAACAAACCTACTTCTTCTGCTAAATCCGTGCTCCATAGACGTTTCGTCGTATTCATAGAAAACGGCAGCTGAAGACTCCAGTTTGACTGCTGCTTTCTTAGGAAAAGCAAAAGAGAACCCAACTTTATGTCCTTGAGCTCCTTGAACCTGATCTCCACATTTGTTAGTGTCGGATTTATTACTACATGCATTTCCAGGAGTGGAAGAAACAACAGAAGCAATGTCTTTACCATTCTGCGCATCGTGCATTAACGTACAGCTGAAATCTTGTTTGTTGGCAGAATCTATGGCAGCACTTTGTGGGCTATCATTGCAATGATCTCGCACGGTCACTGTAGTGGATTTGAACATAGGGCCGCTCCCAGGAGCACTATGAAGGAACACAAAACTCAGTGTCAATACCTTTCAGAGAACTACAGACAGAAATCTGGTGTTACACTGGTATCTAAGAGATTCTTTTTTTTTTAAGGAAAGAGGAAGAATCTGTGGATATATAGATTTAGAATATGAAAAAATGTCATCTTTTATAATAAGATCAGTTGATTAGTAGGAAAAAAAAAGAAAAAAAAAAAAGAGTAAATATCGTGCCTCCAGTTCCTTCATGTAAAGTTATCAGCTGAAGAGCTAATATTCTTATGTGGTGTTCACTTTTCCTAGACATACTGGTCAGCCTAATAAGAGATTGTGTATCTCCCTAGAAATCTTGCTTCTCCTCCTAGTAGACCATCATGGTTACAACACTATTATTACAAATAGCAGAGGTTTTACGTTCCTTTGTGCTACAAAATATACTAAAACAGAAAGCACCTCATAGATCAGTTGCCTCTTAGTCATCATCCTAGCGACTGCTGCTCTGCCCACAGGCAATCACCCCGCAGCTCCCATCCTATTTGTGTTCACAGACCAAATCGTTGCAATCTCAGCAATTTCTTTCATAGAAAAATAATATTGGGGAGAGTATTTCAGCTGACAGTATGCAGTGACTCATCCCTCTTGAAAAAAAAATTTATCACTGTCTACTTCTGTTCTTCATTTCATGTCCTCTTCCCATATGTTCTATTTGACTTAATAGAAAGCAGAGAGAAGAACAAAAACTGTTTAAGATGCCAGTTCTCCAGGATCCACAGGAACTGTTCAGCACTAGGAGTTACGGGCCTATGTTAAAACAATTCTTTTTTTTTTGTTTTACCAAACTATTCTATGTTACAGTGCAGAGCAATACTAGATGACAGGTCATTGGGAAAACCTGCAAGAGTCATTTAGGACCCCAAGAAGTGCTGAGACAAAGAATGACAAACTTAATCTATTGGGTCTAGAAATTAAAGGTAGAGGTTTTATGAGAAAGGAATTTCTCATGAGAATTCCTGCCTTGTCCAGTTCTTCATAAACTTAAAATATAGATTAAAATCCCCACACAAATCCTTTCTTTAACAGAATAAAATCGTGACTTCTACAAAACCAACCTAGAAAACCAGTTTATAAAATCCTGTGTGTCTGTCTATATCACACCTCTAAGGATGCAAAGTGGTAGTAAACAGCAATTCTTAAATAGAGAAATAAAGCTTGGAGCTAAATTCTCCTTCAGGAGTTAGAAGAAGGATATTTTTTAAAAAAAAAAAAAAAAACCCAAACAAAAAACCCCAAAAAACCAGAACCAAACCAGAAACAACAAAACCCTGCAAAATCTGTGCTTTAGTAACATGGAAAAAGGGAAACAATAAGTTCCTCTTTCCTCTTTCTTCTGAAATACGCTAAATTCAGATTCTGGAGTATGTTTAGGGGGAATAATATCCAACATCCTCAAATATTAAATTTGGACAGTTAAAACACTGATGGAGAAGAAAGAGTCTCTACATGAGTTATCACAGAAAGAGAAAAAGAATAAAATTAGGTGTCATGTTGCTCATGTCAAACAGATCTCATAACATTCATGTGCCATCCACCTGCTTAGATAGACTTTGTTTCAGCATGCTGCCCACCGTCCAAACTATGGAGAAAGAGTCTATTACTGAACAAGAGCTACAACTTGGTTGGACTTCTCTGTCAGTTCATCTGGTGAGATGAAGGCTGATAAAAAGAAAACATTTGCATGTGAGCATCTACTTTTTTGCTTTTTATCCCTGAGATTCCACTGTGAAAGGCTGGTACATACATTTCCAGTGGCTCATCAATATCATAACTGTGTCATATTTAAGTGAGAATACAGTCACAACTAGCAAGCTCAATATTAATTACAACAGTATGTGCAGATGCAATACTAAAACATATAACTAACAAGAAATCACTTTTGCAGAGGGAGGTAAACACTCTGTTGAGCCAGGGAAAAGGAGCATTTACCTTCTAATATAAAAAAATCCAGCTATTGAAATTTGA
Organism: Cariama cristata; assembly: GCF_000690535.1. Taxonomy (NCBI): domain Eukaryota; kingdom Metazoa; phylum Chordata; class Aves; order Cariamiformes; family Cariamidae; genus Cariama; species Cariama cristata. The sequence goes on from NW_009617012.1 coordinate 135,179, forward strand.
AACTAGATTTCTGGATGCTTTCCCAGGCAAGCAGTTTGAAAACTAAATCACAGAGATCTGTTACATCCTAGAAAGACAGACTGTATTCCTCACCTCATCAATGAAGTGGTGTCAGCCTGCAAATGCATGACCTAGTTTACTCAGCTTTCAACCAATGTACCTGGTTTTATGAAATATATATGAAACACATCTTTTTTTAAAACTATAAATACATGTCATTTTAGCTCCACTGAAAAAGGAACGTTAAACATTCATTTCTGCACATAGTGTGAATCAAATTACTGTACACAGACTGCTTCAAAAATGCCATAAAAACCTGTGTGTGAGGCTCCAGTCAAGGCACTCCAACAGTCCTGTGTCCCACAGCACTAGTTAACAGCAGAGGGCTTATTTTAAAGTATTTTTTATGTTTCAGCAGCTATGCGCTTACCACGTTCTCTCTTTCCTTAGCTCAGCTAGCTTGTGCAAACGTTGAAGGGCTTTTTCCTGTTTCCTTTCATCTTTTCGGGACTTAGATGCTACGTTTCGAGCAAACTCTCTCTGTTTCAGTTCCTTCAGTCTCTGCAAGAAAGAGTCATATAATGCACACAAAAAAAACCCCAGGGATGATAAACATTTATGACGACAGTTACTTTCTGGTAAGCACTCATGGCACGAATTATTTTTGAACCTAACCAAAGTGACCCATTGAACAAATGCATACATTTCAAGTAAATAATCAAAATACGTAGAGATGCTAGAGACAGGTTAGCTAAGTTAGAGATAACCTAGAAAATTTTACTGTAGCTTTTGTGATTAATTTGGAGCAGCCTCAAGTAGGATGAGGTAATGTTCATCCAGAATTTTGCTCATGACTCTCTTCCCAAAAACCTTCCCCAGAGTCTGACTGCTCTTTGAGATAGTAATAAAAAAAATAGTGAGACTACCCCAGGTATTTTTCCACAAAGCTGCTCTGAAGCCTGTCGACCCCCCAGCTGGTATTAAATCTCAGTTTTTTCTGCCCGAGATGCTGGGCATAGCATTTGCAACCGCTGAACCGCACTTCTTGTTGAACTTCACAAGGTTCCTCCCAGCCCTTTTCTCCAGCCTACCAAGGTCCCTCTGGACCTGCCCTGTCACATTATCGGCGTGGTATCATCTGCAAAGCTCCCGAGTGTGCACTGTCCTGCCATCCAGGTCATTACTAAAGACGTTAAAAGGTCCTGTCCCAGCAGGGATCCCCAAGGGATGTAATGGCCAGAGAAGTCTTGTATTTTGAAATGGGAAGATCTTCGTTTTGAAGGAACCTCTTTCCTGCTCTCGCTGGTGTCTGATGCAGCAGTTAAGCAGACACTGATGTTCGATCCAGTATCTCATTCGGTTTCATCTCCAGCCTGATTCTTTGGGGACGAATTTAAAATGCACAGCTCTGATTCTCCACACGAAAAGGGAATTTTGTTTTCTTTGTATCACAGAAAGACAATATACAGAGACTTCCCTAATCCTTCATGTCAGCAAAAAGCATTCTGGTAGGTCCCAAAGCCCATCGGAGCCCTGACATGGCTCACAGTGAGATGACATCATGTTATGAGATCGTAATCTCATGATTTTGGGAAGAATCCAGTAAATTTCCACCATTTCAGTGTCTGAGGGCTAATGGCCAGCCATGAACAGGGGCCACATGGATTTGTAAAAGCAGTAATTCAAATTGTTTGAGGAGTATTGAGAGCTTTTCCTGTCACTGGTGGCACACAATAGATACACATAGAATACAGGCTGCAGAACTATCAGCAGTGTTCTCCTGCTCCTTCTCAATTTTTTATTTCACCTCTTTTGTGAATTTTTTTTCCTATTCACAGAAAAATACCCCTCATACACTATCATTCACTTCTTCACTGAGAGGGTGGTCGGTCACTGGAACAGGCTGCCCAGGGAAGTGGTCACAGCACCAAGCCTGTCAGTTCAACGACCATCTGGATGATGCTCTTGGTCATACGGTTTAGTTTTAGGTAGTTCTGCAAGGAGCAGGGAGTTGGACTCAATGATCCTTATGGGTCCCTTCCAACTTGAGATATTCTATTAATTATAGGATTCATTTATGCACTGAATTTGTCTTTGGCATTTTGGGCAATGCTAATGCCACCTTGGCAGTCCATTTAATGCCAAGAAACATATACACAGAAAAATGCTGAGAAGGCAAGAAAACACTTGCAGAAAAACGAGCACCACTTTCTATTTTCAATTTTTGCATTGTTTTTCAAATAACTAGATATCCTTGATAGATACACAAAAACAATTTGAAAGGTAATCACTATTTCTACCATTTATATTTTCTAGACAGAGATATCAAAATTTGTTTTATTGTGCTAATACAGTAGAAGGTTATAAATGCACTCCAAACTGGAGGTACCCTAACTTTTTTCCAAGAAAAAGGGCTTGAAATGTGAAGCATCTCTGTAGAACATTTCTTACCCCTGTACTTTCCTGTTTTCCCAAAGATAGTGTGATACTGACCTTCCTTCCCACCAGCCACTCGTGAAACCTGAAGTATTTCATTTCATAGGTGACTTCTGAGCACTCAGAACATGAGAGAAGGGATTAAGTTTGCTCTTTCCTCTCCCCACCTCCAGCCCTTAGCATTTAAAGACAGGATTTCATTCTGGTTTGTGCAGCTCAATAATTTTTCAGGTTTTTTTCCCCTCCAATGCATAAGGAAAGAAGCATGTGATAAAGCAAGAGAAGAAAAGAGTGATAAACGTGTGCTTTTTCACAAGGTTAAAAAGGAGAAGCTGAGGTGTATACAAATCCATAATCGCCCTCCAGCAGCACCATTTTACTGTAATTACTGGAATGATTATAATTAGTGATTTGATTCTGACGAGATTTCGACGCCTTTAGTCTTACTGCTGAAAGTTAGCAGGGCTCCATGCCGTCAGGAGTGCTGAAGTTAACACAACTCCATGTTTCAGGGTGTGAGCAGGGTCTTGCTCACAGTAAATAAGCACAAAGCGTTAAAGAAAGTTTTGGAGCCATAAAAAAAAAAAAGCGTTTCATGCCTATCACTGCCAAGCAAACATCACTCTACCGATCTGAGCCTCTCGTCCGCCCAATCAGTCATTATCTGTTTAGCACATACCAGATCTGGTACAGAAGAACCATTCACAATTTTTAAGTAATTAATTGTTCTCATTGATTGCTACAAGTAGGTGTCAACGTGTAAGACAGAGGCATCTGGCAGAAGTTTTGTGTGCACAGCCTTCATGTTGGACTGCCTGCTCTTCTCTTCTGGAGAACTACTCGTTCCAGAGCTCCCTTTCTGTCAGACCTCCTGTCAAATACACTGCCCCTTTCCTGTACAGAAAACTGGTCTTAGCAAAACATGAACTAGTTCTACGTTTGTTTTTTCTTTTCTTACAGCTGATATCTCAGTCTTTTTCATGGAAAGTGTTAAAGATCTATAAGAACTATACCTTGGTAACTCCTGAGGACCTTATTCAGCAAATACGTATGTATAAAGTGGAACTTTTCTTAGTTGTAAACCACAAAACATGCACCTGGTGCAAGCTGGATGAGGTCTGATTGGGCAGTTTCCAAAAAATACTATTTCCTATACATAAAAGGTCATTTAAGTGAGAAAATGTGCGTCCTTGTTTTTTAATATTTTAGTTATTTTCCATTTGTCTTTATTTAGTCATCTGATAAATGATCATCACCTGTATTCCCTTACAGCACTTAGTCATGCTAGTGATTGCTAGCACTGCATTTATGCTGCCTGATATTTGCATTTCGTGTTTTTGCCTGTATTATGCAAATTAAAATGAGATATTACCCAATTATACATAAAATGCTATTAGTCTATGCATTCCGACTATCATGAGCCCCCCCGAAAGTTGTTCAAAGTAAATGGCAACAATAAAAAAAAAGTGTGCCTTATTCCTAAAAAGCATCTTTTTCTTAACGTTTTTATGCCTTTCCATGTGGCAGAGCTATCCACTAATGCTAACTTCAATAGTTAGCTTCATGCCCGTTATGTATGTTTGTTTTCATGGATCAGTAAGCAAATAATTAGTAGGCAGTCATACAGTATTTATATATGATTCCCTCCTGTATTTTGCTCTGCTTATGAACCAGCTCAAAACATGTAAGTCCTAGCAAGCAAAGTTCAACAAGCAGTTCACAATGAATAATTAAATGACATTTCTCCAAGAGAACTAAATGCCATCATCATTATCCTGATAGACTGTATTGCCACTTTGAGCGTGCAGAGCATGGACCGCCAGCCCGGAGCAATGGGAAGCCTGATCCTGATTCTCCAGCCTTGCAATGGGATCCTGCAACTGGGCTGCTTTCACTTTGGCAGAAACTGGATTATTTTAACAAATCTAACTGTAACACTGGGCCTGAAGCGGAAATATTCCACCTGTTTCTAACAAACTCAGCCAGGAATCTTACTGAACACGCATTACATCAAGCTGAGCTGAGGTATGCAAGTCCAGACAAAATGGAAGACTTTACCAGCTCCTGTGTACCTATGCATGGATGAAACTATACATGAGAAGACAACATGAGGTCCCAGCTCAGGTGTGGCTGCATTTCACTCAGAGGCATACCGCTCAGGTGTCCCCAATCTTGCCATTGAAGATACTAATCAAAAAGCCAAAACCAAAACCAAAAATCACAGAAATCTTAAGTGGACTTCCAATGAGACTCCATTTCTGGTTACTTCACCCTTATCTTCATTTCCCCATTTACCACATTAGACAGTTAATTTCAGCATGCTGCTTTTCAAAAAGCTCATGCTCAGTTTCCTAATTCTTCCCTGCATTTTTCAATATAGGAACCACCAGCCCAGATCCTGCTGCTGGAGCCAGGTGCCTGAAGACCTCTGTGGATCAAAGCCTCTCAACCAAAGACACATTATGGCATTAAGTGCACTTCTTACATGACTACTACAAGCTTTCTGCCACCTTGCAAAGTGGTTGTTCATTTTGTTTTTTGTTTTTTTTTAAACTCAAGATTTAAGCACTTGTAACAATAGCACTTCAAACTAATAGGTCTTCAAAACATAGAGAAGACATTAATTAATAAATATGCCCAGGACAGCAAAAGCACATAAAGGCTGAATAGTGAAACACAATGTACCTGAATATTATGATACGAGGGGAGGGGACGACGGACAGACACGGCACAACAAAAAGACCCCCGGCCTCAAATAATTTTATACCTTGAAACACATAATTTAAGGTTATCAGAACTGACTCTGATGAAAAGCAGTGAAACTTTTAACAAAGTTTATGAAACCAAAGGGGAAATCATAACAAGCATCAGGCTTTCTCTGCAGCGCTAATATCTCACATAAAAACCAGCCATCCAACCCAGCACAATGGCATCATCTGAGGACTGCTTATTCAGAGAGGCTCTCATAAACTACCAGTGCAAACTTTATCTCCCCAGTCTAGGAACAATTTTCCTAGGGTCAAGAACCAATGGGAACAGTTTTTATAATAGCAAGAGTCAGAAAGATGTCTATCAGGGGATTTCAGGGCAGTGCAGTTCAGATATTATTATACTAATTTGCTTTTAACCTTAGATTAACAATTAAATTACGTGGATTTTTATGATGCTGAAAATATGTAGACCATAAATTCATTTTCTGATCAATGGAAGTATAAAATACAGAATTTAACAGCCATGACATCAAATTTTGCTGCTTTATTGTCTTTTTATTTTATCAGGAAAAATGACCGTATTCCCAGTAGTCACTGAATCACGAATTTATGCGATTGTTAGCTATTAAAAATTACTCATCAAAATGAAACTTCCTTTTCTTGCTCCCTAACTATGAAATACTCGAAGCTGCAGCCCAAATAGCATAAGCAGGTTGCTACAGCCCTTTATATATCGAGCGCTGAAATACCAAGCGTTTGTGTTGCACCTTGAAATTCCTGTCATAGATCTTTTTCAAGTTAGCTGCTTCTGAAAGATCAGATATAGCAGAGTCACAGCTAACGTGGGAACCTTTGAGAAAGCAGACAAGTGATCAGGGAAAGACCCCAGCGCATAATTCATTCTTATAGCTTAACACTACATTAAGAGAACTGACATACTGCCAGGTCTATACCACACACCAGAAAATGCAGCTGCCGCTTAACTGGCATAAGAAGTTTGAAGCTGGAAAGGGAGGCGAAGTTAAATGCAGTAACTGATGAAGAGTTAAACTGCTAAATTGCCCCGGTCGGAAGAGGGAGGACGAGGAGACTGCAACGCTGCAGCCATGGGCATCAGTGCCAGTTTTGGCAAACAACCTGCCAGAGTAGGAGAGCAAGGCACAAGGCTGCTCCTGCTCCACCTTCCCAGCCTGCGACAGCAGCATTAGGCTGAGACCATGAAGGTGTGGGATATTCAGTCCTACATGCGCGTCCTAAATCCAGCACCAGCTTCCCCAGCTCCCATGCTGTCTATAACTCCATTTGCACCCTGAAAGGAGCTGGAAGTTCACTGCAGCTCTCTCTTGCCCTTCAAAAATTTGCTAATTTCCTAAACATGGGGAACATGGGTTGGTAGTTCAGCATTGTCATGGAGGTGGTGGGAAAGTGGCATTTGGATTTATCTAAAACTATTTCTTCCCTCTAAATCTGTATATGATATAAAACATATTTGTAATTGTCAATAAAGGATTTTTTTGGCTTGTAGTGAGTTTGGTTTTTTAAAAAAATTGATTACTGCTTAATACAAAGATTAAATATGAGTATTTCTTAGCTGCCAGTGATTATTCCAGAAGCTATCCCCCTTTCTCTGAATACTACATGACTGGTTTCGATATATTCCCTGTTAACTGAGATGGTTTATTGCTTCTTTATGTGAATTATGGCATGACAAACACAGCAACAACATACTCATTAGATAAACACTTGTCACACCAAACCAGACTACTATCCTTTCACAAAGAGGATTGAGCTTAATCCATTATAAATAATAATTGAATAGATCAGAGGTCCTGTAATGTGTAAAGACTCAAATGGGGAATGAAACATGCCATTTAAAGCAGAAAACATTGCTTACAAAGATGTAAAATACACATATTTTCCTTCTGTCTTTGGTGGTTTGTGAAAGGCATATGTATTTTACTGTTCTGCAACTGGAGACCCCTTCACTTTACACAGCATGACAGGGCAGCCTCTCTTCAGTTGCGCTCTGGTCTGCAATTCTAGATAGTTGTCATGACCATACCTTTCATATTATTAAAAAAAAAGAAGAAAAAAAAAATTTCTCCCTTTGTAAAAATTATAGAAAAAATTAAAGCTCCAAGAAAAACATACCATAATACAAGAACTTTCCCTGTTAGTGCTACAGACCTTCCCCAGCAGAAGTTAAACAAGGCAAGTTATTTCCACATTTCCACAGAAAGGAGAAATGTCAAGATTCCTCAATGAAATTAGTAATTCAACCACTCAAACAAGTAGGCTAAGGAAGAAATTAATAGAATTAATAGGCAAGCTTTTTTTTTTTTTCATGCTGCCAATACGGAATTAATTGCTATAATATGTTCCTGCAACAGAAGAGGAACAGGGGAGAATTTTAGCAGCATCCTACAACTGCTTGATGGGGAGCTGCACAGCAGACGGACTCATTTCTTGCCAGTGGTGGGGAAAGCTTCCTGCTGGGCTGGTGCGGCACTGGAACACATTACCCAGAGGGGCTGTGGCATCTCCAACCCTGCAGAAAATCAAGACACGGCTCAAAAAAGCCCCATCTTACTCAACAACCTCATGTTGGTGAGCAGGAAGCCAGCGACTCCTTCCAATCACCATTTTTATGATTTCTGTCTTATGCAGTGAGTTATCTCATCTTACTTCCTCACTTCATCAGTGTATGGACTACATTGGCCATTCAGTTTGTTTTTAAGAGGCCTTTAATAAATCACATTGATCTATTGCTGGATTATGAATAACTTTCAGTTTGTTGCAAGTTATAAGCTGCTCCTAACTGCCTCTGTCTATAGCTGTATGCATCTCACTTTAAGTTGCAAATTTTAAACCCTTTCTTAAAAACTGAGCGCTCCACAAATTTGCAACAGAACCGCATTTTATATGACCAGATATTAGGCCCTCCAGATGACAAGGAACATGCAGGTTGTGAATAATCCTTTTCCTCTCCTATTTCTACCACAAATTGCAGCCACACCCTCCTGATGGTATTTTAGTATTAGAAGAAATCTAAAACACACAGATACAGATATATGTAGGATTGAAAAACAGCAAGTCCTCAGAGCCCACAATATTGCGGACTAGGTAGATTCAGTTGAAGTGAAACTGCGCTCTTTTCCTAGCACTGTCACCAGCATCATCCCAGACTGGGGAGAAAGTGAGGATTAATTAAGAGGAAGGGAAGCTTGGGATTGTTTTATCTGCCTGTCATGGGTCCAAAGGGAGATGGGTGATGAGAAGATGAGATTTTTCATGATTCGGGGGATTGTTATTAACTTTAAATGAATTGATGTAATGCAAATGTTCACAAACAACTAGAACTTGCTCATGAGCATACTTGAGCAATATGCAGTAGTTCAGTTTCTTGTGTAGTCTGCGAAAAAGAACTGCTGAATCAGGTTTTACATTCAGATCCTACAAATATATATTAAATATATGTATTATGTTATAGAACTGAAAATTCACATTGGTCTTTTCTACTTTTGTAACATAAAAACTGAAGTTATTTTATAATGAAACATAATTAGTTTTTGAGACTACTTCCTCAAGTTCACTTAGACTTTCCTATGTAAGTTCATAGGGAAAAAATAAATGAAACTTGAGCTTAAAATGAAAACCAAAACCAAATGAAAACTTAATTGTTTTCAAAATCATGAGGAGAATCAGAACATTAAACATTTTGCCCACTTGCACCTGTAAGATACATGAAAGCTAGTTATCCTTAATGTAGATCTTACTAATTACTCTCAGTTAGGTGACTGCAAAAGATATACGCTGGAGCAATAGAAGGAAAAATAAATCCTTCTCTGCTTTCTATTCTTTTTAATGCATTTCCTTCTGAAATTATCTACCAGAAACAAACACATACTTCATTATGTGACGATTAATGCCCTTCTCAGCACAGTAAGAGTCATGTTTCATTTGACATCCTTCTGGTGCCTGTGTGTCTTCTGCTCCTTTCCAGTGTACCCCGCTGCAGGATTCAGATAGCATTGTGGCTTACCATTGAGCAAAGCTCCAGGACTTTGACAAATAACAGGTTCTGGACCATAAATTAAGACTTTTGTTGCTTCTGTTTTAAGCTAACTATGTTTGAAAAAGTTGACTAAATGGCCATAGCATTGCCATTGTGCAAAAACATTGTTTTAAGCCTGCAGAATTGCTGAGCATTGCATACTGAATATTTCACTGTGATAGCTACTAACCACATGTAAAACAACAGCCTGATCTTATTGCAAGCTGTAGGATATTTTTTGTTAGCTTCAGCAAAAATCAGTTGACTACTCCATAAATATTAAGGCCAAGACCAAAGAAAACAGCACAGAAATACAGAATTAGCATATAGTCTATCAAATTAATTTTACCAGATAATGAAAAGAACATAAAGCTGACACACACTTGTACATCTGTGAAGTGGTTACATATGCTAGTCTCTAATTTAAAGGTATTTATTTTAATGACTCCAGTCCTTATTCTACTTCTCTTGAAGTCAATGGAGAAACTCCTGCTGAGCTCAGACAGAGCAGAGGTTTTAAATTCACCATGGAAATTTTCAGCAACACTTAAGGAAGCTTCCTCAGTCACAAGGATTAAAGACAAAATTGGCACATGTCACTCCTTTAAGGATCACTTTACCTTTACACCCGTTCCTGCACCATTTAGGATTCTAATTTTAAAAAACCATACTTAAATCCTGTCAAGAAATAGTTATTCCTAGTGCTGTTAGAGAAAAGGACAATGCTGTAGAGCAAAGGGCTTGACTCCAAGCTTCTGGGAAGACAGAGGCGGCCGTGAGCGTGGGGCCGCCCTCAGAGGCGACCTCTCCTCTTTGCTGCTCCTGAGGAGCAGCCCAGTATGGATCGTTTCAGACATCATGTGCCATTCCCTGCTCCCACGGCATTATCTGCCACCTTCCTTTCCCTCCAGCATTGAAGTTTAAGCATCCAGAATAATCTTTCTGAGCATAGCATATACAATATTTTCAAGTTTGACAGTTCAGCTGCGAGCAAAATATTGATTCATGCCTCCGGATATTTTCAGGTGGGCACCAGTCACTAAGTGCTAAATGTTGATGAGTGCTTTATTCTCTGGCCAGTTACAATTTCCCATACATAAATAACGAGAGCTCCACAACTTCCCATCTAAACTCTACCCAGAAAGCTTTATGCTATTGGAAAAAAATCCCCATTTGAGCAGCATTCATCTTCCATAAACCCTTTCACAGGAGCAAAGACTTCCTCACCAAGAACTCCCTTCAGAGAAAGGTCACCTCTACACCTCTTTGGAGAGGCAAAATCGGATTTCCCTTTAGAATGACTTTCTAGTGGGAGACGATAAGGCCACAAAATGGATAGCTCCATCAACACAGAAGTGTTGGATGGCTCAGCTGTCAAAGCTGTCTTTTGCTCATTTTGGAAACTGTTTTGCTGTTTTCTGCATGAATAACATACTTGGCGGCTCCGAGTTCTTTGAGACTTCATCCAACAGCTCTTCACTCCAGTGCCCTCCAACACCTACTGGTATCTATTGTTACCTACCAGCTTTTCACCTTGGTCAAGATGGCTCACCGAGTCTCCAGCACTGAAGTTCTCTGTCAGATCGTGCTGCTGTTCTGATCCTTCCTCTTTCCTTACTGAAGGACAAAATACCCTTCCTACAAGCATGTTAAAAATTGCAAGCAGAAATTCTTAGTCTATGTTTTCTAGTTTCAGCCTCTTTGATCACTGATGTTTTAGGAAAGACTGCCAGGGAGACTGAAATGAACCTACCAAATCTTAAATCTTTCCAGTCTCTACAATGTGCACAATAACTGAAAATGAGGAATTAACATTTACAGTCAGGTCCTGGAAAGGTTATTTTCTATAATCCTTGAAGGATACACTAATAACTGTGATGAGCTGAAGGAGATACATGAACTCCCTCAAAGTGAGCTCTTTATTTTTATTCTTTATGTCAGAGTTAAATCACAATCCCTTTCTCATATCAGTTTTACACTGGATCACTGAGCCGTTCAAAGCCTCTGTTCACAAATTGCTCCTCATCAGCAGGATCTGGTCCTTGCCAGAGATTATCCCAGGACCATGACAAGCTTCTTCAAAGAACATATAAATTTGACCACTGAAAACTGAGATAAGAATGACCCTTTGCAAATTTTGACACATATCTCACAGCCACAGGTAACCGGCACAGACAAAATCTTAGTTATCCTTAAGCCAACCTTTAATACTATCCACATAGACTCCTCTGAGAAAAACACAAGATAAAAGAAAAAATTATTAAATATGAAGACTGCATCTTGCAAGGCAAAATGAATTAATACCATAATTTGAAGTACACTTTCATTTTCAACTATGCAGATGAAGTGTGTTGTAAAGTAACTCTGGTAACATACCACTGACATTGCCATGAATAGCAGATGTTGGTAGCAAGCGGTTATGAGAGCCCATGTCTGTATTTATAGGTGTCTTCTACTGCAGCGTTGCTTTTGCAGACTGAAATATTAGTAATGCAAAGCAAGGATCTATGTGTCACCACACAGTACTAATAAAGTATTACTTGTTACAAGTAAACCACAGTTTGGAGGCTGCTGTAACAGAGGTCCCCCCACAAGGACAAGCACAAGATCACAGCAGAGGCCTTGAAGGTGCAAGCAATGGGGTGACAGCAGGGTCCCAGAGCTATGAACAGCTCACTAGTAGTCATTTACTGCTTGCTAAAGAAATGCAACTTTAAAATATAAAAGTGAGTTTAGGGATAAAAAGAAAATAAAGAATATCCAACATATGTAAAATACTATATATAGGAAATTTGTCTACAATACTGAAAGAGCAAATAAGTTGAGCACATATTTGTGCTAGTAAATTCATAAAAATTACACCAAGTGGACCTCAGAGTGAGGACAAAGAAACGATCAACATTAACTTCACCTTCTTCATGGCACAAAGGAAGAACATCATACACCCCCACATGAAGAACTCGTGGTGCTGACAATTTGTAATGACACCTCCCTTTTCTTCTTTGGGAGGACTGTAACACCAGAAAAGGTTCAGACACTACAAAGCTTGGGTGTATCTGTATCGTTATCAGGAATAATTAGATAATTTGGACTATAAGCGCCAGTATCATTGTAATTGGCCTAATAATAATTATTTCAGTAAGCTGTTAGGACTTTAGCTAAACTAACAACAAATTCTTGGCTTTGCAGGTCAGGTGTGTTTCTTTCACCCACACAACTGCAGATGGTGCTTGGTCGGGTACCCCAGCCTTGAGAACTAGCTGAACACATGGCAGAGCTGATGATCGGTACAGCAGGTCCAGCTTCCCGTTTGAATATAACCCAGAAGCAATTCATGGCAGCATTCCCTTGCCTCAATCAGATATGAACCTTTCAGGAGATAATTTGCCCTTGATTAAGAATCACTAGGAAATTAATAAAAACAACAATTAACTAATAATGTAAAGCTCATTACTGAATGGAAATGTACCCAAATCTCAGTCCACATTCTTAAAGGCAGAAAGCAGTTCCTAAGGAAAACTGACAATATCCTTTTTTACCTTTTCTTTCTGACAACAACAGCCAGGATAGAAATACATCCACTCTCACGATACAGGTTCTGATTAACAGGTGAGCATCACACAAGGAAGACAGCACAGAGCACTACCTACAGCACTGAATTCTGCGATCTGAACTGCTATATGCTCAAGCTTTGATGAAAAGAATAAAAAGAAGCCCATAAAAACCTATCTATCTGACACATAAATAACAGGGGCAACTAACTAGGTGGACCTTCTGTATATCTCAGCAAAAGATAGATTTTAAATGTCTATACTCTCTGTGAAGGTATTTCTGGATAAAACATTGCCACAGAAAATGGAAAAATAAGCAGAAGCTTTATCATCTGAAGGTCAGCATAACTATATGTTTACAGAAGCTAAAAAAAAGTAAGTTGCCTTACTCTAAAAAGCAAAGTCAAAGAAACAAAAAGTACTCTGCAACTAAGAACTACTGGTGAGAGCTATGAAACCCTTGCCTACTCTTCTTACAAAGTCTAGAAAAAATAAGCTTATTCTGAGAACTCCCTGCAAACAAACCTCTTGCCACCCTGAGCACTACACAAGCATTGCTATAGCACTCCACAATCAATAAGTATTTACAGTCCAGATTCTCTACTTCTGCAAAAGTTTTACATTATTCAGTTGAAACAGGTATCTTTGCTGGTCTTAATTTGGCAGGAGAACTCTCTGGGTGATCACCATATTTTTCTGGTTCTGATTCACCAAAGTTGTTGGGTTTTAATTTTGTCAACTACACAAATCTCTTTTCTTTCTAGAAAATCTCATGGCCATTTTTAATGAAGAACAGAGGAAAACCTTTCCACAAATCTGAGTTCAAATTTCCTCATATACTTCTTTTCCTACGGACAGCTGTAAAAAATACAGAAGCAAATCATGACATTTCCTTCTACCTACCAAAAATTTGGCTGCTTTCTCCACAAGTTATCTCACATGGAAACCTAGATATTTCAGATACCTGCTCTCAGTCTTCACAGCATCTCTTAAAGTAGGCTGGTCTTAAAATGTTACTTCTGACTTAAGGTTCCTACATGTTCCTACATTACTGCTCCAAGATCTCTTAGCAGTATTCTGTAGTCCCCCCTGGGCTGGGATAGGAAAAAAAAAATAAAAATCTGTAAGACACTTAGTCTTCCATTGCCACATCCTCTCCTTTTTTTCTGCAAAAATTGCCACAGATGATGCTTAGGAAAGGTTAGAGGAACACAACTTTACACAAGCGACACTTTTTTCCCTCCGCACATCTTGGATATATTGTTGGAATTCTCTCTCTTAATGGCATCAAAGTGACTCATCCTTTATGAAAGTCTTGAATCTGTTCATCAAATTGTCATCCCCAAAAATTGTGTCTTGCCTGCTTGTGTGGGATGCAACTACATAGTCACAGAAAGACTCAGAAAGGCTTAGAAAATTTCTCAGGTTCCAAAGCTTACAAAATTTCTGAACAAAACTTAACTCTAACACAAATATACACACATTAATACAGCCTGTCCTTCAAACTCTGCCTGTAAAATCGAGTTGGTGTGAAGCAGCTGCCATGAAAAACATTGCACAGTAGCAATACTTGATCTGATTTCTGATTTGAGAATATTTAGAAGGGGCTGCAATCTGCATGACCCATTTCATGTTGTTCTGTCTTATTACAGAGGCACAGAGATTAGCAAAGTCATAGGTCGTTGCTAACATAAGGCAGAAGAACGGGTCACAGTTTCATCATTCAAAACATTTCCTCAGATGGAGCTGCAGACAAACATAGGACTTCTTTCAGGATCACTTGCCATTTCACCATTCTGCAAAGGCAGCGTCAGAGCTCAGTTTGTGCAGCGAAACTTGTACCTGGACTCGGTAGGACCTTCCCAAATTTGAAGAATCAGGTCCCTGGGTAAGCTGCTAGCAGACCACCAAAGCTCCTTCTAGATCACTCTGCCCAAATTAGAGCAATTTGTATTAAAAGAAATAACTTCCTAAAAGATCACTGATGATGGAACTAAAGTAATAGTTATTTAGTTTTAATAAGTTGGTTGTAACAGTTATAAAGTGTTTTCTGTTCTCATCAAATCTTACTAACATATAGCACCTTATAGCATAGGGATAAATCGAATGTAGCTATGTCTTGTATTAACATCTTATGCTGGGGTTTTAACTCTTTTTTCCTCTAAAAATTAAGAAGGGTAATCAGATCCTGGGTGAAAAATTGCAAATGATCGTCTTTGCAGAAGAAAACCAGCTTTTATGCTGATAGCCTTCCAGAATGTATACCAATGATTGAAAAATGGACACTAAATACATAATGTAAAGACCACTCAAGTCATTTGATGCCATTTTAGTTCCTGTTGCATTAAAATATCAATATTTTGCAGCGTGAAAACTTCAAGCTCTGATACACTTTTGTTCCACAGGTAAAAGTCAGGGAAGTGTTGGAACACCCACATTTGGATACACATTTGGACACATTTCTTTGCTAGAAATTCAGAGCCTTCCCTGTGACACTGCATACACAGCTGCACCTAACGCAAGCCCAAGCTGGGTCTATTCATCAAATGCACACTCATTTAAGCAATAAAAGTCTTCTCACTACTGAAACCAGTTCTAGTGTTCACCGAAAGGCAGTAAAGAGTTCTGATATGGATATACACAGCAATCTCATATCCTTACAAGCAGATACATTAGCACAGCTTAGAGTTGCGTTCCTCTTTTAGCAGATGTTGTGGAACAAAACTCGTGTGCCAGCAAAGAGTACATGTCACTTTGATGCTGCAAACTCTCACTTTTGCCTGGAGCAGTATCACTAACAATAAATCATTCTGTTTGAAATTTCTACTGACCCTCAAGACACCAGCTGGCGTCCTGTCTGCAGCACATCTGCAATCTGCGTCCAGATTTCTGCTCAGTGCCAAGAAAGCATTGCTTCTCCCACTTCCACTCCAGGCACTCTCCAGCCGCTGACACATTAGAGTTCAACTCTATTCCCTGGCACATGGGATGAGAAATTTAGGACAGACTAAGTCATGCTACTTTTAATGGCCATTCACATTTAAATTAGTTGATCCTTCTTCTTGTACAGCTCCTGAACTATTTCTGATCTTTTGTAATGGCTCTCTGAATTGGGTTTACGATGGAAAAGCCTTCCATTTTCTCATTCTTAATCCTAAAGGTAATGGGAGAACCTGGGGCGACAACTGTTTTTTAATAAGAACCGGTCTTTCTAGTCTCTGCTGCTTGGGGAAGACAGGGTTGGCAGCTTGGTTTTCCAGGCTCAGCCCAACTGGAACATGAAAATTAAACTGTAGTTACTTCTGATTTTGATGGTTTTGCCTTTCACTCTTGAAAATCCTGAAAGTAGTGAAGCCATTCATTACACACCATTTTAACAGAGATTATTATACTTCAGAGTCAATGACCTGAAGAGGAACAGTTTATTGGCCTCTCCCAGGTACTGTATGTTCCCTACGTTATTGTAACTTCACCATTTTTCCAGGTCAGAGGGAAAAATACTTTTAAAACTTAGATTCTAGAGCACGTCAGAGTACCTGTCAGAAAAAAATAACACACCAAAACACATCAAACTCTCCCAAATAATATTCTGCTACTGTACTTCCAGCAAGTGGAGGCAAAAGCATTGCCTTTAACTTGCGTTCTCTTCAATGTGATCTGATTAGTACCAGAATAATTGCATCGTTCATCTGCCGACATGTAACCCAAACGCAGAAACCAGTGATTTCTGGTGACTCAAGTACTCAAATAGAGAGAGCAGTACTTTTGCTTACCCAAAACCTGTTCTTTCTGATATCAAGGAATTCTACAGTGTAACAATTGCTTTTTATTCTTTTCCAGGTGCTGGGGTTAAGGAGTACACCTGTACCACGTCGTTCATCAATGAAGCACAACTGCTCTTGACTTAGACGGCAGCAGTTGTCTGATGGTCCACACCAATTACACAGAATGGCAAGGATGTGATGAGAAGGCATCACTATCATCGGTTGAAGCTGCAGGGAGTATTAATGTAACAGAATCGAATTACCTGCCTGGAGTTTGGCCAGTGCATGACTGGAGTTACCACCCTCGCTCCTAAGAAAGCAGCCTGGGAACTTCAATTATTGTGGTGGTCAAGGTCTCGGTTTTATATCTTTAAGGCAGCAACTCTGGCAACACAACTATATTGCTCCAATACCAACTCAAAGGAAAAAGTGCCACCCGTTGAAGTACCATCATGTCCTGTAGCACATAAATGTTAATTAGCAGTCTTTTTTTAGAAATTATGAGATGCTCTAGTCCTGCACAGTGTGAGATTTGATGAGATGAGAGCACTGGGTGGTTTAGCTAATAAATCAGTTTACTGTACAACCTCATTTCTTTAATGAAGAGCAAATACCTGAGCCTTAGTAAAGTAAGAGCCCCAGGTGTACACTTCTAAACTGAAATGCTGGATTTAATTTTTTTGCCTTCTCTCCAAAACAGGGAGTGCTGACCTACCACTAGTCATTAGAGAATGCCCTCCTGTCAGGGGGCCATGCTAAGCATAAACTTTGATGTCAGAATTAAAAAACACAGAAGAGATGAATGACAAGGCCATTATGGGAGAATAACCAGTAGAGGTATAGCTTTCATAAGGGAATAACTTTTAAAAGCTGACAAGAGCTGTCAAAGTGTCAGGCCAGGAGAAGAGCCAGCACAATTAACGTATATTAGGCTTCAGTCTACTGGGAGGGAAAACAGCAGGATTTATTTTGGACAATTACAAGTTAATAAATGGAAGTGTCAGTTCCTCTGTAGAGCACCCATTAAAGCGTACTAAAGGCCAAAACCTTTTACAGTTTCTGTCATGGTAGGCAACACACTACCATTACTTCATATTTCAAGCAATTTTATTGTCAATGACAGCTGTTAAAAATGTACAAGAAACTATTTTCCTTAGCAGTATAGCAGGCAGTTTACTCTGCAGAAATCATCTGTGCTCCCAGAAGTGACTAGGATTTTAGATTTTTATTATGAGCACTGTGTATTTTCTTTCTTTATTTTCCAAAGCGTGCACGTATGAATGACTGCTTGAAGCGAAGTGCTCAGGAGGGCACGCCATACCACTTCTTTACATCCTCCAGCTACGCACAATCCCTGCCCGAGGAGTGAGAAGAACCTATTCAGGGTGCCTGTGGCCGCAGAGAGCCTAGCAACCTCCCGCACGCCCACAGCCGCTTCCCAGGGGAAGATGAGCTCTCCACTCCATAAGTGCAAGGGCAGGCAGGGTATCGCTCCCTCCCTGACCCCAACACCTGCCCTCGTTTCTCTCGCTCTGACTCCCCATTTAATTCAGACCTTGCACAGCATGCAGAGCCATTAACTTGCTTGTGTGAGCCTCACCCCAAGAGTTAACCGAGCTTGGAAACATGCTTCTGCTTTTCTTTCCTTCCACTTAAAAAAAACCCAAACACAACCAAAAAAACCAGAACGGGAACAACTGGGTTTGCTTCACCTGCAGAATTGCTTGCCCCCTGCAGTGGACCAAGAAAAGATATGTATGCCACTTGAACACTGTTACTCTCAGTTGCCTATTCAACAATAAATTACAGATCAAATACCTCCAATTCAGATGGCAATTTGAGGGATTTGCAAAGGAGTCAATCTTCTCTGTGCAGAGCCATATAAGGAAGGCACAGAAGCCCCTTTGGAGCAGTGAATCTCCATCGTACAACGAGCAGCTAGTGAAGCCATACTCAAAGGGGAACATAAACTTGGAATTTTACACTTTTCTTACGCTGAAGGAATAAAAAGCTTCCAAACCCAGCATTTTTTAATACACAATCTTTTCTCCTCACAATTGCTTAAGGAAAATGATATGACATTATTTTTGCCTTGTTGATCTTCCTGTTAATTGAGGCAGAGAGCTGAGTCATTAGCTATTCTAGCTTCTCTTTGTTCACAGGAGGCAGGTGTGCAGAGCCAAAGCAAGATACCCGAACAGTGCTTGGAAAGAAAATCGGCTACCCAGAGTCATTTGGAAAAGCCTAGCTATCATTCAAGACCTTATCTACCATTATTTAAGTAAAGCAACCCCTAACCTCATCATCATAAGTGAGGTTATTCAATACTTATCATTTTAAGGCTGCCCAGCTCTCACCATTGCAAATTCTATTGCCTAGCTGTTATGACAGCTTTGCTTGGACAGCCACTCCTCCTCACTCTGATTTTTTTTTCTTTTTTGAGTTAAGAAAAAAAGAAAAAGGATCCTAAAATAGGTTTGAATATAGCATGTGCCTTGCAGGAATTTTGGCATGGGGTGGATGGACATCTGCTTCAGGCCTGACCTACTTCTAAGCATCTGAACACAAAAATCTCCTTGTAAATATTCCCCGTATTTTTTTTAACTGTTAACCCCTCACTGAATTTGCCTGCCCCTCAGAAACCTTTTTTTGCTCTTTGAGACCCGAATTGAACTCAGTTATATTGGCTCTGGCCATCTGAAGACACTGGTGGTGTTGGTCACTAAGGAGTAACTCAGAGTAGAGCTTCCACTGTGCGAAGCAATCACCAAGTGCTCAATGAAGAGGTTACAGCCTTTGTATGCAAAGCAGATGTGAGACAGGTTAGGAGTCAAACATGTCCTTATTCAGCGAGTATATAACGCTTACAGGTAGACTATAATAATTTATCTTAGGATTTTTAATATATTTCTCATTATACAATACATAACTTTTAAACAACCTTATTTAGTAGGCTGATGCAGGAAAATATATTAATTGGGGTATTCCTTAGAAATGCAGATCATGTAACTATGGGCAGAAATGAGGGAAGAAAATGAAGTAACCCACATCAGTAGCATGTGTTGTACTCACATCCAAACAAAGGAAAAAAGAAAGACTCATTAAGCAAGAAATGAGTCTTGAGATGGCATAGAAGAAAAGTCTCCTGCTGGGGCAGAGAAGTGGGACTGCAAAGACAGATGAGACAGAGAGAGAGGTGGCAGCAGCCTCTGTCTCACAAAACAGAAGAAAAAGAGAAGCATTCATCTTACCTTAATGCTTGCTTAGCAAAAGAGAGTGAAAACAACTAAGGATGAGTTTTGATAAGCATCATTTAATGCTTCATTCAATTTACTTTTTTCTAATTTGCCCCATTCAAACCAATATAGCCTTCTATTTTTTTATCATACCTAATGACAGCAATGTCTCATACCACATCTTCTGTCCATAAGACAAAGACTATGGATAACTTTAAGTAACCTTGAACAAGTGTCCTGCTTTTGCAAGGCTTACTGTCACCAGCGTGCCTCCATGAAAGCCCCTTTTGGGTGGGGGGACAGTTGCTTTTCTTGCACCCAGGAAAGGGACAATAATAGTAAGGGAAGAAGATGCACAGATGTGAGGAGGAGAAGACCTGATCCTTAAGGGAGCCTGCGATAATGATCTATAACCTCTGGCACTGTTGTAACCCTTCTCTTCCATGCTATTCCTGCGAGTCTCTTGCTTTGTTTCTAGCTCTCGTTATAAGCAACCTGCAGGCAGATATGTGTCTCTCTAGCTATAAATCATGTAACACAACGAGATCCTGTACCAGATGTGAACATACAGATGCCAGTGCAAGCAAGCACTTAATAGCTATACAAAAAAGGTGGTTAAAAAGAAATAAAAATCAGCATTAAAGAAGGTGGAGGTTTTAATTTAATAGATTTTTAAAATTTTCTTGAATTTCAGTGCTAGAAGAGGGAAGGTGGGTTACAGGTGCAGAGCTAACCTTTTGTGTTCTCTCTTGGTATCATTAGGTATATCAAGACTGCCTATCAAGGCAACAGCAGTAAGTCATATCAGAGAAGCTGGACATTTAAAAGTATTAGCATTAATCATGAATGAGCTTGAATTAATATTATTTATATTATATTTATATTTA
>NW_009617013.1:0-25707 GCF_000690535.1 Cariama cristata
AGGAACTTCCCCAGCCTGCCACAGTTTCTCAAATGTGATGGGTAGTGACTTGTCTATTTTATCTGCCACTTCCCTTAGTACCCACGGATGCATCTCATCAGGTCCCATGGACTTGTGCACCTTCAGGTTCCCTAGATGGTCTTGAACCTGATCTTCTCCCACAGTGGGCGGTTCTTCATTTTCCCTGTCCCTGCCTTTGCCTTCTGTGCCTTGGGTGGTGTGGCTGGAGCACTTGTCGGTGAAGACTGAGGCAAAAAAGTTGTTGAGTACCTCAGCCTTGTCCATGCCCCGCGTAACCGGGCGTCCCATTTCCTTCCAGGGAGGACCCACATTGAACTGCAGGAACAAAGACAGGAATGTCATGTGACAAGAGTTACCTAGCAATGAAGGTACTTACATTCACTCAGTACTTACTCTAGATTAAAGAATTCTTTAAGCAAAGTGAGTTTTGGCTCTGGAGAAGTTGAGCTAAATTCCTGCTTAACTTCCTTTGCAGTCCAAAGACATGCTGGGAGAGCTATTTAAACTCTATCCAGATCACTAATAGTCACAATTTAGTAGAAGTTTTGAACTTAACAATTTGTGTTTTGTTGTTGTTGTCACTCACATAAAATTTACCTCAAATCCTGGTCACTTTAAGAAACACATTGCACTCAATCACATTTCAAATAGGAAAATTTTTAATAGGAACATTTATACAGCCTTCAGCTTAAAACTATTTTAAGAAAATTTATTGCATTCAGTTTTTCTCTTGTAAAACTAAATGAGATTGTTAACATCTATTGCTATTTTCCCCTATTACTTAAAATGACCAAAAAAGAACATATAAGACATTAAATGGAGACCAGAGGCATTCTAACAAATTATCTTATTACTTATATTTTTGCCTAACTCTCCAAATGTTCTGGGTTTTACTTTTGTGTATTTTTGTGTATCTTTTGAGTCTATGCATTGTAGAACTGGATACAACTTGACATTATATAGGAAGGGTGTAGGATCTCACAGTTCTGTTTTGGCTACACATATATAAGTAGCTTTCTAAACCACCTATGTTAAAACACCCACAAATTTAGCCTGTGGTCCAAAGAAATCCTGCTAGAGTTCCTGTGTTAGTATCCATTCAAATCCTAATGTGCTTAACTTGGCACCTTGCAGGCACGCTACATATTAGATACTACGCAAATCGTTGTGCACTGCTGAACAAAGAGGGATAAATTGCCCTCTAACTGAAAGCCACGGAAGGTGGCAATCAACCTCACTGAAGCCACTATACAATCCTTACCCTTATTTTATACTATGGGGCTGTAGGAAAACCTGTCTCAACTTTTGTAAATGTATGACTTTTGTTGTTAATTACAGCCTTTGATGATGGACTGCATACTTTTTAGCTGCTATTTCAGCTCATAAAGCAAAGAAAGGAATGTAATAGCCGCCAGGAAAAAGGTGAATATCAGGGAAACGTTGGGTGGAAAATAAACAAGTGAGCAGGGGAAAGAAACCATGAGCACAAGCAAAACTAAACAGGTAAATGGAAAGGTGACCATTAAGGCCTGAGACTTAAACCTTTACTATAAAGTGTAAACAGAATGGTATGTCCTTTCCGTTATTTTCACTGTCAGCCATCTAAACCCCATAATTAACAGTAAAGGCAGACCTGTTGCTTTGTCCTGTTTTTTGTATACTATTATTTTTAGGTATTATTTATGGTTGTATGAAGGATTCTTCCCCAAAGACCTTCTCGTTGTGAACATCTTAAATGCTTTGACAATAGTTTGACAGATAATTTTGCAACAGAGGAATTTGTATTTGCAGGGTAGAATGCTTATGGTTTTTGAATACAAGCCATTCTCTAGAATATTCTAGAGGCAATCAACATCTGTTGTGTGTCCTTAACAGAGGTGATGCAAGTACTTTCAGAAAGCTGTTGTCCATATCTTCCAGCATTTCTGGACAACATTAACTAAAGGTAATCTGTGACATTTCACCCTGCTCAGGAAACCAGACATCAACAAATCAAAGTATTTATTGCTATTTCAGTACCTCTGTGTCTGGCATCTCTAGGAACCCTCCTTGTGTTCTCAGTGATTTTAAACCTTCTCCCCCAAAATATTGAATTTTGCAAGTAATGTTTTTAGTATGCCTGTATGTAAGACTCTATATTTTACAGACTCAAATAAAAACCCTAAATAGTGCTGCAGAAAAAAAAGACAATGGGGTCTATGTACAAAGTAAAGCATAGAAAATTTATGCTGAGATGGGCTGTTTGCCTATTTAAAATTTCTTTGGATGATTTCTGAGCTGACAATTAACACTTTCGAACAGGATATATTATACATTTATACATTTAATCCATTTTGACATGATATTGAAGGTACCTATTCCTTTGTCCAATCTTTCATTATACATGTTCTTTCTGCTGAAAAAAGTTACTTATCATAAGGTCATGTTTGACATATTTAGTGAACAGATCTACAGCTTCCATGCTTGCAAATATGCCTCTAATCCCCAGTTCATGACAACTGTGATTTAACATTTTATTGCAGTTTTCAATACACTACACAGTAAGTCAAAGCTTAAAGTTCTGTGAAATGTGAGCAAAGCTCTCTCATAAAAAGGGGATCCTTTCCTTCCTTCCTTCCTTTCTTCTTTTCTTCCTTCCTTCCTTTCTTCCTTCCTTCCTTCCTTTCTTCTTTTCTTCCTTCCTTCCTTCCTTCTTTTCTTTCTTTCTTCCTTCCTTCCTTCCTTCTTTTCTTTCTTTCTTCCTTCCTTCCTTCCTTTCTTCCTTTCTTTCCTCTTTTCTTTCTTTCTTTCTTTTTTCCTTTCTTTCTTTCTTTCCCCAGAATGCACTGGAGTAACATTTGACAATTTACTATAAGACTCATCCTAGCCATGACTGTCATGTGATTCCGAGATTGAAAATGTTTATTTTCTCTTCCAAGGCAGTTCTGTTGCGCTGTTACACTGTAGGAATGAATCGGAGCCAAAATACCTTCTGTTCTTGGATCACTCTTCATATCTGATGCATTAATATCTTCTCACCAGTGCAGTATGGATCAATCAAAATATTTCAGTCTCTAATCTATTAGATTAGATACTAATCCCTTCTTACTCCGCTGCACAGAAATACAGTCAACTTCACAGGGTATCATTGTGATTAAATTGCAAAAATGGACATTTTGCTCTGTTCTTAGCAAGTTTAACCCACTCCTGAGGATTTTGAGATACAGTAGAGAAAGCACGGCAGTAAATACACTTCCCAAGCTATTGTTACTGTTCCATTGTTTGAGGATTGTAAAGATCTGCTTATGGACTGGTTCAAGCCAGTTCGATTACAGTAAGAAAGTGAAGTTTTCAGCAGCTCTTTCATTATATGACCAAAGCCTGAATTGTTCCAGGTGAAGCTGTGAAAAATGTATGCATTTACACCATCTCGTCTACTGTTACTGGCCCTTGCTGGAGCTGTGGGGATCTCACAAGACAAGGAAACTGGAGAAGCGATACACTGTGAATCACTGATATCTGAACTTTAACTTATTATATTGAATTCCATTACCAGTAACAGCCACAAAAGTCTAGCTATTAATCACGCTGAGTCCTCAACATCACTGAATATCTGAGAGGAAAGGGGAAGGACCATGGCCAATAACAGCAAGCTGAAATAACATTTTCAGGAGAAAATACATTGGAAGGATAAGCAGAGACCCAGTCATCCTTACAGAATGAGTTGTAAACATAAAGAAATATTTCACTCCTGTGAAGTAGAAAGTTCTGAAGATTTGTTAGAAGACGGAGTCTGCCCCCTTCCTTTCTCTTCCTCCATCTGTTAAGTGTTAAGTATTAAGTTTTATAGACATGGAAATAGAACGAAGACTTTTAACTGTGTTTTCCTCTCTGAAAATTTTGTTAGGGAGTATTAGGAGTTCCCATTATCCTGTCCACTTGGTAAGTTAATCTATGTGATAGCCGCCTATAAATTATGCAGCTACTTCTTGACTCAGGCGTGTACCCACTTCCTCCTTTGTTGCCCAGAGGTTTCCACAGGGGACGACCACAGGCACACAGGGATGCTGAGAGAGCAGTCACCCACAGGGATGCTGCCATGCCACCTCTGCTCCGTATGGATGTCAGGGTACCCTCACAGTATTTGTTGCGGCACCACAAAAAGCTTTCCTGATTAGATCCAAATGTTGTTTTGTCACTGTGCTCAAGAGCAATTATTCAGTTTTAGCCCTAGAAGGGCAACATGCTCCTCCACTCAGGTTAAATAGGTGTGCCAAGAGGCTGATGATGTGGTGCTGTTTCTGGACCCCAAACTAGATTTGACTGAACTTCTCTCTACAAAGCACATTGCTGTACTACAGATGGATTTGCAGTTCCATACCACTCAAGAGCTCTGACTGTTATAGTAGTGCCTTGTCCTGCTTCCCTTACCTGAAAAGACCTGAACTTTGTAAAAACTGATTTTTACATACTTACTGAATAATATTATTTTATTATTACACCAAACAACTGTTTTGACCTATACCAGGAATTTCTCAGTTTCATGTACCCTTCCAAGCTTGCACTACCCTACTGAGATAATGTAGGATTTGTCCTTTATTTATTTATTTATTTATTTCTACAATGGAAAAAATAAATCAGTAACTTTTTGTCTAAGGAGTACTGCAGAGTTATCTGTTTATACATGAGTGTATTGATCTTCACTGTGTTTTAATGCATTGGTTTTACGCATTATGTCTAGAGTAATGATAGTCAGTAGACGTCATATAAGTAATCTTTATTATTATTATTGTTATTACTATATCTTCAAGGATCATATAGCACAGGGTTGACTAATTCAGGAAATAATATACTGAATATCTTGCACTCTTTCAAGTGTATTTCTTTCAAAAAATATTACATTTTCTTACACTTCTACAAGATGTTTTTAGAAATCTGAATAATTTATGAAGAAAGTTGCAAAGGATGGACACTCTGTCTATGAACTGTGTGCTAGGTTATGGAGCTAAACTAGAACAGAACAACCTATAATACAACCAACAAACTTTTCTGTATGTAAACTGATAAAAGGAGTTAATTCCAGAACAATAACTCCTGAGCAAGATTGCCTTGCATCTAGGCCTTATCAACAAGTCTGAGAGTCTAGAGGTGGAGTTTAGACTGAAATATGTGAAAATGAGTATAACAAAAAAAAAAGAATGCTGATATTTTATGGTGATAAAATAATGAGAGGAATGGTACACTGCATTTCTTACCCTATGCCTGTAAAAACAGTCCTGCTTTAGGCACCTTTAAAGATAGTCTCAGCACTGGATTTGTCCAATCTCAAAAAAGGTAAAAGATTAATAGTGCCAGTGATCCTATAACACAGTTTGAAGTACACATAAAAGAAGTCTTCTCATGCCCCATACCTTGCCTGGTTTTTTCCAACTATTCTAGCAGTGTTATAAAAGGTCTTACTGTTACCTAAAAGAAGTGTCTTACATATAGCAAGATCAGCATCTCAGAAATGTATCTTCTACTACTCATTTTGATATAGGAGGCTATTATTAGTAGCTCAAAATGCATATGGTGTTTTCATTTGATAAATCATCTGTTTATAACTAAATATTTTAATTGGTTCACATTTTACAATATGACATTCAAAGCAGCTATATAAAATGTACTTCAACCATTGTTAACCAACATTGGTTAAAGTTAATGGAAAGTATAACTGTTTGCTGTCTCAGCAAAGAAAATTTCATAAGGTACCATCATGATGTCAGAGCACCAGTTCAGATAAGTCCATACCAGAATACAGCTGTTTTTGTTAGTCTAGTCTGTATTGCCCCCAAGATACAAAGATCACCTGTAGGGTGGACTGAATTCTCTGTTAGTTACGAAAGGAAAGCCAGGAATAAAACTTGACTGTCTCAGACTCTTCCTACATTTCCTAAAAGTTGTTTGAAAGTTGGAGTTGTTTTTTTTTTAAAACTTTGAATTTTCTACAGAATAGTTATTTCCTATAATAAAACGTGTATCCAGTTTAAGAAGTATCTAAATAGAATCTAAGCATGTCTAGCAGCGTAAGGAAAATTGAAGAAACTGAACAAATAATCAATGACCAATCAAATGAAGTAAACCTTAAAGTTATTTGATAAGAAAAATAGGCTAAACTTCTTCAAACTGAAGTAGAACTGATCACTAAAATTGTGATAATTTAAATTTACTAGACCTGTTTTGTATCTCAGCCTGGATCACTGAGTCATTCTTATCACTGAACACTTCCTTGAGTTTGTATCAAACTTCTAAAATATTTTCTTTGGCATACTAAAAAATGATATAGCAAGTTCCAGATCTAACATGTTGGTCAGTTAGGCTAGTTTTTCAGGATGTGGAACCTTACGTTGCTCAGGGAAATAATTTAAACAGTGTATTCTACACTTAATGTATGTGTGTAATCCCCAAAAAGAATAGCCAGGAATATTTTTTCTAAAACATTTGTCAGTTATCCACAGTTAAAGATTAATTATTCATCCAGATTAGTTTCTGAATGTTTTCACTGTGAATATAAGGTGTGTTATCATTTTTTTTTCATTCCCCAAGGTCTAATTAGGATATTAAATCATGGTCTGCCAACGAATTGATAAATACTGTCTGATTCTGCATCATTTACCTTGCTTGTTTCATAAATAAAAAGAACTCCAATGATCGTACATAGAGCAAGGAAAAATTTACTTTGTTTCTAATGCATCTAATTTATACTACACATACGTCTGTAGCATTTTCATTCACCCTCAGAAAACTACTCATGAATAAATACGAGCTACTTCCTATATAGACATGTGAACAAATAGGCAAAAGACAGATAAATCAAGACAATGTCAATATGAAAGAACAAGACTGCACTAGTAGCAGTGACCACAGCTAATTACTTTTTTTTGGTGTTGTTTTTAAATACTTTCAAAAAGTTTTTAATAAATTTTAAACATATGAATTGAATTCTTGAAATATCTTTCTCGAAAGAAACATTAACCCTATTAAAGTGTGGCAAGCTGAAACAGAGACTAAGGGAAAGTAGATCATTCATTTATTTCTACTTCAAACATATTTGAATAAGTAAAGAGTTAAAAAAAAGCAAAAGGATTCTTTTTATTAATATAATTTCTTAATATACCTAATTTCTTGGGCCTGCCTGCTGTCAGTCATGTAATATGTAAATTGTATTTTCAGCATTTAAGCCCTTTTTCCCCTTTGTATCCCAGCCTTTATAGAAACAGTATGTCACGAATGCCGTTGCTGGGAGATAGTCAAGTGAATAATTTGAAGATGAATAGGTCATCAGCTTTTACTGCATATGATACAACTGTGGGCCATCTATGACTTTTAGAATGTATTTGATACTCAAGTTACTAATTTTGAATGCAGCATAAATAGTGTCTGCGCATGTATATAAAAACATACACCTATGTATTCCTAGTTTTTTAACCAATATATGTATCGTATGGAATTTACTTTGCCAAATACTACTTAATAGTCTCTAGTACCCATTTCTGTGATAACTCTTCTTTGTTGGAGTACCTTTAAACAAAAGCAACAGAACAAAGTGATCAAGCCAATTCCTGAGCAATGAAATTAGCCATAACATTGTTTTCTCAGCTCCAGAACACCTTCTGGTGCTGACTATGGCTTAAGCTGGCAGTATCATAAGCATAAAACAATGATCTTTCCGTTATTTTTTTTTTTTTTCTGCTGCAACAATTCTGCTCTTTGCAACAGCTGCCAAAAGGTCTAAACACAACAGAAGAACAGAAAGGACCAGAGCTGACACCAGCTGCTCCAGAGAAGTCAGAACACAACACAACTCCATGTCCTAGAAACTGAAAAGTAAAGGACAAATTGCGGTCTGGGAAAACATGAAACCCAGTGAACTTTTAACAATACTTCAGTTGTAGAGTTCAAGATGTTCTTACTTGTGCAATGTACAGGAATCTGTCTGTGCCAATGACATTTGAAAATTATGCTCTTTGCTTAGCAGCATGGATCTAGCCCCTTCTTCTTAGTAAAATATATGTTCCTGCAGTGCATGTACATGTCTCCTGGAATTCTTGCATTCAAGACATTATGTAATATTATGATACTGTTTCCAGATATCAGTTTCCTTTTGCCAGATAAAACAAAGACATTGAACTTCCTCAAAGAAAAAAAGAAAAGCCACCCACTCAATATACCATGCAGTTCCAGAACTGGATGTGTTTTTAGCTAAAACCGTTCTTTCTGGTGGAAAATAGAGCTTTGTGCAGAACTACGCTGTGACCAGACACTAGGCTGAAGCACTGCTTTTGTTACTAAACCAGAAACCATGTTCTCTTTTCACGTTTAATTCCAAACTCTTTCTGTTAAAATACTGTATGAACACACACACAAAAAAAGGTTTTTTAACTTCTAAAAGGAATTGTACTCTTTCTTGCCTTTACAACTGTCCACTGATATGCCCTATTTATAGAGGTGCTTAATGCATTTGTTCAGTTAGAGATACCAGGAATAAATGCAGCCGCACCATTTGCAGGACTGTGCAACACACAGGTGTTCTGCATCATACGATACGGCACTAAGATCTGCACAAACAGGTTCATTGGTGCACAGCAAGTCAATCTAAGGAAACTACGGCTCTATATACCTCTTAGCCATTGTTAATAGTTTCCGCCTAGTATTACATCCCAGGTGGAAATGACTGATGGAACAAATAAAGATTTTGTTTTATCTTTTCTGCCTTCATATTGTTCTTTTTATCCTTTTTCAAGCTGGAGGAGGTTTCATCTGTTCTCATGCAGAATGAGTGTACCTGTTTGTTATACTAATTTTCCCAAATCACCAGCAATTTAATGTGGTATTTATTTATAATTTGCTCAGCCCTAAAGTGCGTATATGTAAGACCATTTCCAAGTACATTATCTTACTGGTTCTCACCTCAGGCTATGGACAGGCTCAAAGGACAATTTTTAAAACCTGCAGATCAGAAGGTTCCAGGCATCAGTCTACAAAGATGTAGGAAAGCACTGGAGAGTCACTGGATTTCAGTCCTCATCTTGGAAAAATATCTGTACTACACTGCTGGCAACACATGCACTGTAGCCATAGCAGCAAATGGAAGTGCCCTGTAGGGATGCCAAAGCTGGGCCTCCTTCAGCCAGGCTCAGCTGAGAGCAACAGTCCAGGTACAGCACCAGAGAAATTATTTACCCTGCAAGTTACAGGTATGACTTTAGCATAGATAACTCCTTTCTCTAAATCTGCTTTCAAAGCGTGCCTTACTAATATCTTTGTTGTCCAGGTAAGGTTAACCTCAGGAATTTTATAACTATTCTGAAGAAACGTTAAAGACAAAAACAGTAACGGATTTCTCTACCTTTCTGTGGATGTTCTTATTGCTGGCAATTGCTAGCCCTTCAAGTCTTACTGAGGGTTTCATTTATAGAATAAAACTGGCAATGTACAGGATTTTTATTGGTTTTTACCTAAACCCTACTGGGTCTTTTTATTCCAATTTCAATCCATCTAAAACTGGAACTTTCTATTTTTCTTTCCATAATTACTTCGGAAAATATTCTGACAGCCTGACTGCTATAGAAGTCTAACTTCTAGAAAACAAGAATTGCAGGAAGGGAGAACAGTTACTCTTTTACCTAATGTTTGTATCCACAGGGTCTTGGAGCAATGCACATTTGCAAAAACACATTCTGAAAGGCATTTCCATGCAGAATGAGTTGGACTGCATATGTAAATGAGATACTATAAATAAGCAAACACAGCAACTTCTTATTCTAAAGTTAACCCACCAAAATAATGTCGCACAAAAAATTCTCCTGCTTCAGTTTTTTACCAGATTCATTTCAAATTTTTCATTCAAGACAGTTTGTGGTCAGTGTTTGAATGGCACTTAAAATTAAGTTTCTAGTTCATTTATATTTGAGGTACCACAAGCTAAAAAAAAAAAACAACAACAAAAACTCCTTGAACTGTCAAATTTCATTAAGTTCTGTCTATTATCTATAGATTTACTGAGGTTCACTCTGAACTGGGAGTGAGCACACTGGAAATTCTAACTCACAGGAGGAAGTTAGATGAATTGTAGTCTCTGCCATTAAGACAGATTGGACAAAATGGCTGTCGTATTTTTGTATTATGGCCTTTCAGTTAGGGAAATCTGCTCTGAAAAATAGTAATACCCTCCGGAATATAAGAGGAGCACTAATATTCTGATTTTTTAGTGAAGGTACCAAACAAATATAAATTCTCTGTGTCTGCTTCTTGCCTACTTAAATTATGTTTTTCTTTCAAAGCTAATAATTCCATCCAAAAAAAAAGTATAAGAGACAGAGACATACACCCCACTTATCTTGAGTTTAGATATTTTAGTTTTAACATCACATTTTTCAACCGAGTAACTAACCATCTGTGTATACATCTCTCAGGAGGAAAGTCATTCACAAATAAACATAATTTAAACATTCTCAAACTTGATAGTAGGCAACTACTATTTTGCCTGGCATGCAATTTACCTTTCTGGTTCTAAAATTCTTTTAACCTCCCTTGTCTCTATATTCTGTTGTTCAGTACTACTTCTTCTCATTTACTCTCCCTTCCATTTTCTTCAGGAAAAATTAAATCTCATCACAAATTATGCCTGCCTTATCACATTGAGCCATATTTTATGGACAGGGCAAGATTTGGCCTATAATGTCAACTGGCACGTAAAGCAAATGGGATGTCATTTGTAGGTTTATCTCAAAGATTTGTAGGGATATTTTCAAATTGCTACCAGCAGTATAGATTTCTAATTTGCCTTCTGTTAAGGAAACTTCTCACCATTTCTACAGAAATGGTTAAGACTTCCTGATTATCAAAACCTTGGTGAATATCAAGCATTTTCCCTTTAAAATCTTTGTAACGGTAAGAAAGAAACAGGGGACTATGTTATGTCCGTGTCTAAATAGCCTTAGCAGTTTTTTTTTTTTTCATAACATTGCACAATATTTTAGTATGGGTTTAAGCTTCATAGACTATTTTAAATCAATAGGAGATATCTTACTAAAATCCCTTGATAATGTAGTTTTCTCTTCTGATATGACTAAGTACTATTTTTATTATATTTGTAGCGAAAGACTGACCAGAAGCCACAGTCACGACTGAAGCCACATTCTCATAGGGATCATACAAACACACAGGATGAGATGACTCTCAAAAACTTATGACAGAGCAATTACAAATACACTGTAGTCAATTTTATTTTATGCAACTTACTACCATCTCAAAAAAACAGTAAATCATTTTCATTAAGTTACAGTTTCTCTAACCATAGCGTTAACAGTGATTACACATTAATTTTACTGGAGTCAAGATACTGACTTTACCAGGACAGAATTTAGTTTCTCTGCCTGGTTTACCACAATTTACCAATAGCCCTTATCGTATGAGAAAACCATTACTCTTCCTGCCCTGTGAAAATGCATGGTACATGAAAACCACAGATTCCAAAAAAACTGTTAAATTTAGTACTGCACTGATAATTTTTTTATAATTGCTAGTATAGGCATATCATATGATATTAAA
The DNA here is from genome assembly GCF_000690535.1 of Cariama cristata. Classification (NCBI taxonomy): domain Eukaryota; kingdom Metazoa; phylum Chordata; class Aves; order Cariamiformes; family Cariamidae; genus Cariama; species Cariama cristata. The sequence goes on from NW_009617013.1 coordinate 11,593, forward strand.
AGCAGCTTCCCTTTTCCTAACACATTTAATTTTCACAAAGAGCCAAACACATGTTTTTCAGTACATTAGATTTTCATTTCTGTATCTTAATTTGTTAAGTAATTGATCATATTTCACAAAAGGACTTCAAACATGCCCATAGAAATAAGGACTTTTCCAGCAAATTCATTACAAATTTCCTTGGTGGAGGGTTTATTATTTGCAATAAAACATTTGCTACAAGCAAAATCCCACCTAATATATTCTTGGCTTGTATGTAATTCTCTTTTTCATTTTTATCACAGCAAACACATTCATTTTTTGAAGTTTCACGTTTACAGTTAAAATATAGAAATGAAAGACTCTAAGGTTTTTTTTTTTATTTTTAAAGATACAACTGCGTAATCAGAAATATGTCTGCATAAAGTTACTCAAATGTTCATATTCAGCAAAGAGGCCACAATTTTCACATGAACTCTGTGGAATAGGCTAAAATAACTACTCTCCTTTTGACTTGTAATAGAAATCATAGGTCTGGAGTGTTGCGAACACCAGAGTAATCAGTTCGGCTCATGTGCCAGTGCACAGCAGATTGGGGAGGGGGAGTGTAGCCAGCAGTTTTAGTACAGTAACACAGCCCATCACAAAAGCAGAGGGCTCTGCAGAGAGTTTGACACAGAAAATACAGTGCTTCTGCTTCTGAGAAAAAGTTTCCTGCTTTTGCATGTAGAAGGATTTCATTAATGAGTCATTCCATAAACAGCAGATGGTATGAAGAGTGTAAACACATGAAGATACCCATGAAATTAAGACAGAAGGTCAAGGATCCCAGTGGAGCAGCACAAAGTCCAATAGAGCTAAAAGAGAGCTAACCGTCACCTCAGCTGCTGTGTAACTGTTGGTAACAGCCAAGTTATCCTGATTTACACTCTGGGGATTCCCCCTAACTGCTTCTCCCTGAGTGGCAGCCATCTCTGTGTCCTCTTTTCAGATATTCTGGATATTATCAGTTATGTTTTAGTAACTCATCAGCACAATGTGTGTATTATGACACACAGAGAAATGCTCTGTGAAACTGCAGCGTTTCTCCAGGACTGGTTGTACAAGAGCAAAACAAAAGAGCTAAGGACGTGGAAAATGTCAGGTTCATAAGGGTCAGCAAAAAATAAAAGGGATAGGCCTTACAAGATTTTGTTTCCCACTGAGAAAAAGCAAGGATGTGCAACACCTTATTGACTGCACAGTAACTCTAGTATACCTAATCTAGCTGTAAACTACTCTGCTTTTGTACATGTGGCAGTTTAGCCATGAAGTTCACTGCAAGCTAATTTACCTTGCAGAGATTATCCTGCAGAGTTGCTGGTAAATTTTTTTTTGCAGTAGTAAGCTTTAAGCAGAAAGGTAGGAAATACACTGCTGACAGTCATTCCACACATCAGGACTATCATGATGTTCACGAAAACAAAACAAAACAAAACTGAAATAAAAAAGCAGATGGAGGTTGAAGTAAGCTGAGCAGAGAGCTGGAGTAGTCAAGTAATACTGATATGTTAGCCTGTTTGAACAATTTAAACAATTTTTCATCTCCTTTTGTATTTGGTCAATAACTTTTCCCTCTATAATTGATCAACTATGTTCAGTTCAGTCTTATAGTAATGTCTTCTGTGTAGTCAAATATATTATTTGCCACTATATCCAGTCTGCTCTAGAGAGGAGAGTAAGAGAGAAGAGATAGAGAAAATATGCATTCAGAGTTGCACAGAGCATGAAGTCGTACTAAACCGTGGATAGGTCCCAGGAGCTTTATGGTGTTGTGGAAAGCTAAAGCCAGCCAACAAAAATAATTAAAGATGGGAAAAAAGTGGTTAAATGACCAGGAGAGGAAAATGTTGAGGGTAACACAGTAAAGTCAAGCAGTAGATTATAGTAAGGACACCCATGTTGTTACTGTAAAATGTGATTTTTATGTCTAATCTTATTACTTTTTACCATGAAAAAATGACTCACTTGGATGGTGTCCCCGATTGCCATCCTATCCCTTTTGCTCTTCCTCCCTGTCAGGTTATCTCCAGTGAGTTAAAGTCACTCTCACACTTTCTGCAGTACGACTTGCACTGCAGGGGTGGAACATGCTCTTCTGCTACCACTGCTCATAAGCTAAGTAGTGCAGGCAGTTTGGCGGCAACAGTAGATAAAAAGGACAGAATAGGTTCAAGGTGAAAGTTTACCCTCATCTGCATTTTCAGGTTGAACTAAGATTTTAATTTGCGACATTGTTTTGCATTTATGAGTGGGTGGAACGCTGCTATGCTGGAGCGAAATACAGCAGTAGTAAACCAGAAATCTCCCTCCCCAAGGACTCTTCTTGCAGTTTAGGAATTAAAGAAATAAGGCAGTGATTGGACTGTGTGAAAGAATTCGTCCTCAAGATTTCATGACTTTCTGAGCTGATAGCCCAACAAAGTGAATCAACATTAAGCTGCTCTGTTAAAAAAAAGAAAATCTACTGAAGTAAAATTTAAGTCACCTACTGCAATTTAGCAGACTGCACTTCACTAAATCTGGCAGTGCTGTTTTACAGGATGCATGCAGAAAGGTTATTTAAAAGGCCAGTCTTCACTGTTTCTTGGTTGTAAAAATCAGAGACAAAACAAAGATAAGGGCACTTCAATTGAGCAGTCTCATTATGAATTTGATTTGGCATTTTTAATGTTCATGAAACACCATTGACTGAATTGTACTTGGTGTTGCAGGTTTTTTAAAATGTCTGAAAGTATGTAATGATATAAATTCCAAGAAAGACAAGGCAGTGAAAAAAACAACCTCTCTCCAGTAAATGCTGCTGAAATGAAGAGTAGGAAAGAAAGAGCATGATTATGTTTCTGTGCTGAGCTAGCACCTTCCTTGCACACAGAGAAGGACCTCCTCAGGTAATATGGCATTTCTGTATAACTGCACATCATTTTACTACATCGCAACTGGATCATATACTGATCCCAATTTTAGAATATAAAAGCACATGTATTAGGAGCTTCCCACTACTATTAATAATCCTTGAATGGATGAGGACGTTGTGAGTGAAAAGATGCTTAAAAGGAGTATAAAAGGGTTGCTTTCACAATGACAGAATTGCCATAGACCTGCTCTGGGTTAAGGACTTGTTTAAACGCTACTCTGTAAAGTATTGCATAAATATATCCTCCCTTATTTCTCCCTTAAAAATTCATTCAGTAGAGGTACTTGAGGTAAAGATCCCTGGATTTGCACATTTAAGTAAGAGGTGAGTGTTTTCAGTTGAGAGATTGTGAGTCTGAATTTCCCCTTCAGTATATAGGACAAGGCTCATTTGTTTAAAGAAGTTTTTTAAGTTAATTAATTGTGGATTTAGTCTTATGCTAAACAAATGATAAGAAAATATTAATGCAGCTGTCTTCATATACACATTCTCCTTATTTCTCTATGAACTTTGATGTACGTACATTAACACAAATGGTTTTTGAGACAGCTTTGCTTTTTTTCCCCTGCAGAGGGTATGTATTCATGTGCCGAACAGAGATGCAGAAGTAAATTCCTCCTGGAATTTCTCAAGCACCACCTGTTCCCCCCATAACTCCAGTTCCAAATAACTACAGGTTGCCAGCTGAAATCGGATGGAAAAAACAGAAAAGGTAAAATTTCAAGCTTGTCAATAAACCCAGTTAATAGACCTCAGAATTTATCCCTAAGATGTAAGATGTAAATATGCAGGCAACTACATTTTACAGAGGAACAGAAAAGATTTTAAGTGCCTTGAATGTATATATATATATATATATATATATGTTTATACTCACTTGTATTACATAACTCCCTTCTAAGTGTTCTATTTTATTCCCTGAAGGATTTGGTAATCTTTTTTCTTCACATACATTTCCTCTTCATTGTGAAAATTTGATGAATTGGTCAGGGAACAAAACACTGCAAAGTGACATAGGCAGCTGTTCATACTTCTTGAGTTTTGACTATTCAGTGGATGTTCACACTGTCAGTAATTTGCATAAGAAACCTGTGGATATGAATATGTCTATAAAATTGTTCATTCAGCCAATATAAATAATGGTTTGCAACAACATACAAATGGATGAAAATCAGATCTGCATAAAGCCTAAGCTTTGGAAAAGGTTTAGAGTCAAATAGTGCATAAGCCTCATATATAGTAAATCTCATCCAGATAAAAACATCCTAGTTGAATCTGACTAATAATATTGTCAAGCTCAGTGGTCTAAAATATTAAGTTTAGTCCTTCACTTGAACTAAGATGGGAGTTGTGTTTGATGATTTATAGTTTCATGAATGCTGGAAAGAGCAGGAGGGTCAAGGGACAGTTTCTTTCTGTCTTGTAAGCTTCATAGTCTCCAGTCAGACCACTTTTAACTTTAACAAATAATGATCTGGCAACCATGGTAAAAAACTATCTTCATGTCCAGCAGAAAGGAATTGTTAATAATATACATATATAATATACTGTATAACTCCTATAAAGAAAGATTTCCCTGAAGTCAACCTGTAACAGGAGTTTGAGATTGAAAAGGTATTTGTGCATGTTACTTACTTCACAAGTAAGTAATTAGCTCATCAAAATGTCTTTTAAGCCTTGTAGCTCACAGATAAAGGAGGAAGACACTTTTTGAACATGTCCCAAATTCTCTTGTACCGTAGTCATACATAACAAAAATGATAAAAATTTTATATCTGCTATGTTACAGCAGTATCACCCCTCATAAACCTGAGGAACTTTGTAAAGCAAGCTTTCAGAAGTACTCAACTTTTTCTTTTTTTATTTTTAATCTGTGGGGTTTTTTTGTTCTTGGCAGTGTTAAAAACAAAACAAACCAAATCAAAACAAAAAAACCAGAACCAAACCAAAAAAAAAAACAGCTCATGGGTAGGAGTTGTAATTTCTGAAATCAATCCAAAACTGTTATTCTGTGGAAATAAGGAGATTTACACTTGACATGGTAATGAAATGTGGTCACAGAGCAGTCATATTTTAAAAGGGCAAAATAAAACCTTTTAATTAAATAATATTTTGTGGTTGCCAAAAATAAAGGGGTACGAACACATAGTTAGAAATTTTCTTTGTTAGATCAGTGTTCCTTCTCTTGTCCCAGGGGGATGTATAAGTGATATTTCACAGCCTAGAACATGGAAGTACAAGTTATTCCCTGGTCAACGTCCTCTCACCATGACATCATTTATCACTAATCATTATTTTTGTTACACATATTTAATTTTAAAATTTCCTATTCTTCTACTGAAACATACAGAAATATGTTTGTGAGTCAAGATTGTAGAAAATTATACTCTAGTTTGAGATTTCTAATTTTTCATTTGAAATCATTGGATTTTTATCACTCATGTCTAAAAACCAGGATTTTGGATTGCCAAGGAGCAATTAAAGAAATAACAACTGCAACATCTATGGTATTATTTATCATTCTTTACACCAAGACATAATGAAGTATTTACTTCAAGAACTTCAATTCAGTTAAGAATTTAGCTGAGCTTTTTATCTTTAAAAGGCATCTTTAAATATTGCATATGTTTTTTGAAGGATGCATAAATATAGATATTTTGGCTGGAGTGAGCTGTTCATTCAAAGACAATTTCTAATAATATACTCCTACTTGCAAGACTTCAAGTAATACTTCTAGTCTGAATAGATATTTTGTAGGGTCGTCAAACCTTGCCTTTCTAACTTCTCTGGTGGAAGAGGAGATGGCACCTGCTTTTGCAGGCCTTATTTTAGGAGTATCATTAAACTTTTTTGTTCACATCTCAGGGAAACAAAAGGTAGTATATATGATTTTAAAAGGTGATTAAAATTTTTTTTAAAAAATTGGGAAATTATTTCAATCTAATTATATACAGGGTATTTTACTGAATATAAGTCACAAAATACAGGGTGCCTGTGGACCACTTGGCATCCGTTATTCTTCAGTGATTTACCTGCCATGAAAGAGATCATAAGTTCACACAGAGAAGGTGAGAAGTAAAAACTGTAAAGTCTAAATGAAAACTTTGTAAGGCATAAAAAACAGGATCCTTTTTCAATCATTGAGTCTATCTCATGAAGGTTGACTTTATATGATGGATGAACATGGGCCACTAACCTTTACTTTATTTAGTACACCCATGTTAGACTATCTCATAAAGAGCACTTCTCTTGATTAGTCCAGCTCATGGAGACAGATGTCTCCCCTTCTGGTTAGCAGCCTATATTTCGGTGCCGAACTGTGCAAATTCTAATCCCAATATCCGAAGTGAGCAGTTGCCTGGTGACTGAAGTGTGAAATTAAGTGCCACAAACATCTCATCTTGGTAAATATTTTTTCTTTATTGAATGTTTTCTTGTTTATTTATTGAATTTGGAGTTGGGGGGGAAAATTGAGATCAATAATTTTCAGTGCTGGAAATTTTTAGAAAAATCACTTTGCTGCAATCCAGCATCCATAAAACAGTATTTTCCTTTTTTCAGCAGAGAAAACTGAAAATTATGAGTGAAAGCATTGATAAGAATTTGAATTAGGAAAATGGGGATGGTCCTGTATATCTCAATCCACTGGGTCTATCCATTGCCCAGTCTTTTGTCAACAGGTGGGAGGAATGGTGCTGTTGTATCTGTGATGCGTCCTCTTTAGAAGAGTTTCACTCTGTGGTTCTGGAACATACTCAGTTTATACAAATTATTTGGCAATTTTTAGCAGCCATATTCTGACAAATTATAACAACTACAGGGGAAAAAGAAGGGATTATGAGAACAGAGACAGATACTTTGTTGAACTCAGAGGTGCTATAGTTATCATACTGAATACTTTTCTTTTAAAGTCTAGGGGCACTATTCCTCCCAACTAGGTCTGGATTGTGGAATCAGCCTGCAGGCAAATGAAAGCTTACCTTTAAATCTGTGAATGCTGTGTGGCCACAGAACTTACAGCTAGTCTACTTCAGTAAAAAAAAAAAAAAAGCCTGTTGACAGGAAGCCGAGTTACTACGGGTTTTTCTCATTTCTACCACTATATCAAAAATTTGATTCACTTCCAAAAATACAGTTGCCACTTTTTTTCCCAAAACCAATTATCTTTCTGAATATGTGCAACATTTAAACTAATGAAGAATGTAGATACATTAAAAAGAAAAAAAAAAACAATCCTGTTTCTGTTGGTAATGTATTTTCTGCTCTAACGTCTCTGAGAGCTTTGTTGAACTGTTGAACTGGATTAGGTGATGACTTGGAAACTTCAGTTAGATAATGAGTCCAGTACAACAAATTGCTGAGGGTCACTGGGAAAATATTTCTCATTTTTTCAAATGGTCAGTTTAATCTGACATACTCTTAAGGATGAATCTGCTAGAAATATCACTAGTTACTGAACCATACTTCTATTTGATAACATCCCTACAAGAGTTCAAAGAGAAGGTCAAACACACAGTAACCACAGGTCACTGCAATTTTTGTGAGACTGGTGCACAAGAGGTACACTTAAGGAAAGAAAGGGAAAAGAAGAAAGACTGGAGCTGAGCGGGAAATACTTGTTTCTCTCCTAGGGGCATTTTTAAAATTTCAAAGGTATTTTTCCATTCACATATTGGGGCAAAAGTCAATAGCTCAAATTTTTTTTAATCCTAGAATCAGATAAACTGATAAGGGTCAAACACTGTGTATATACTATATGTATATTTGAATGTGAGAGAGAGAGACTGTGTGTGTGTGCATGCACATACATATGTACGACATTATTTTCCTCTGATTGCAACAAGACCATGCCCCACTGCAGGCTCCCGAACACAGAGCCATGCAGCAAACATAAGGAAGAAACCGGCAGGATGAAGAGGCAGAGCTGCTGGCAGAGGAAACAGGATGCTTTAGGGCCAGGAGGGTGGTTTCAGATGCTGTGTATAGCCAGTGGAGACCTGGGTCCTTTTGGAAGCAGCTTGATGTAGGAACCTGACCTGATTTGGGGTACATGACCGAAAAAAAGAACCCTTCTGATCCCCTCTTGTGTATCAGAGGGACATTTGCCTTTCAATATTATATTAAACAAGAATTATTTGGTGAGAGAAAAACTTGAATTCCTCAGTTCTCTTTAATACTGTATTAATATTAAAATTTTACCATTGCAAAAGGTAGTTAAGTGTATGTGGCAGAATTAGTGAAAAGAGTTAATATGATATAAAACAGCATTAGGAAGATTGCAGGATAAATTGTGTATTATTTCATATTAGCTTGCTGTTGCTAATTTATCTATCATAATTTATTAGAGGCACTTTGATTATTATTCACTGAGGAAGAATTCAGGTATGCACAACAAGGTAAGCAAGCTCCATGTTCAAGACAAAAGAAGTTATATAGCTGGGAAAAGCTGAGGCATGGAGCAAAACAGTAAAATAACAATAATAAGTCATCATGAAGGTGTGTTACAGCATGAAGTCAAAGATTTCCCGGAGATCTAATCTTAAAGGAGTTCTGAAAATGAAGCATTGAATTTTTCAGAATTACCCAGTATGCAATGTTTATTGTTCTTGGAAGTATCAAGCAAGAAGCTCACCACTATGCTACAGTTAAAGAACCGATAGAGGAAAAATAATTTCCAGCACCAAGACTGCTTGATAAAATGCAAGTCTTTACCAAATAGAAGAGGAACACATCAACAGCCCCAGTAAAATTCCAACAGTTCAGTGGGTCCTGTGAAATAAAAGGTTCTTGCTTCAAACCTAGGGGAAGAAAAGATCTATCATCTTGATAACAATTCCTATGCCCTGTGGCATTTCCAGGAAATGATACAGCTTGAAGAGAAACTACTTCAACACTTATCCATCATTTTGTTAAAAGCCAAAATTTCCATATGCTTTTTTTTTCACCTTTCTCTCTCCCATTGTGTTCTGCTTCTGTTTCCTTTGTATTTTGTTTCTTCACATTCAGTTATTTCTCATTGTTTCTCCTTCTCTCTTGTTCTTTCTATTTGTATCTCTTTAGAATAGGTTGTACAAAGCACAGATATTACCCAATTAATGAATTCCACACACATTGCATTGTCTGATACAGACTGGAATGAGAGTACTGCACAGGTACTATAAAGCTTTAACACAAACTCTGGAAAAGTTTTGCACAATTTTTTTTCTTTTAGGGAAGGGGGAACTCAACTACATTTTATGTCTGTATGCACATTTGCACATGCTTACATACCTCTGTTTATAGAAATAACTATTTTATTAATGGCTTGTCAGTCTGTTAATTTCTCAGATTGCAAGGCAAATCCAGAAATCCATCAATTAGTAATTGAATTAATCAGTTTTAACTTATTGGGAAAAAAAAAAACCCGCATGTTTTTCTAAATGGGAGTTCAAGACATAAGTTAATTTAGGGAGTGCTTAAATACCTCAGTTTTATACTGTTCTTGTTATGATTTTTTTATTTTTTGTTCTTTTGAGAAAAGTCTTACTCATCAACAAAATAAGACAAGCTAAATATTGTTTAAAATCCCAGGAGATGAGATTATTTCCAAGTCTTTTAATTATCCAGACATTCTTGCAGCCATGAATGTGGTTCTTAAGCCAAACAAAAGTCTAGAATCAAAATAGCATGAGAGCTGTACAGTCTCTTTAAGTATTGGCTGATGGTCTTTTCAAGCTTCCTACTTTGTGAAGATTAGGAACATACTGCCCGATTTACAGGCCAATTTTAATGGCCTGTTTTGCAGGTAGCAACAGTTGTTATTTAACCATTCAGTTTCTCATATCACTAAAGGAACCTAGGAGCTTCTTACAAAAAAATAAATGCTTTGTCTCTGCTGGTGTCTGCCAGTCTGGTTATAAAGTTATTCAATATGCCTTAGTTTTAGTTTGCTTTTTAGTAATAAAACTCAAAGAGTTACTGAATGAAGAAAAATCATAAGCAGGAAGTGTGTGGTTTTCCTTCTTTGCAACAATTTTAATATCTGATCAACAGAAGTTAGGCTTTAAAATTGCTAAATGTTATTACCTTCCGCAATATTTATTTTAATTTGAGTCAAATCTCCAAAGCTTCAATGGTTTCTTGAAATTTATTATGATGAACTTGTATATACGTGTTTGTGCATGGAAAAAGAGCGTTGCAGGCAAAGGGAAAAGATTCAATAAAATGTGGTCTAAATATTACAAGACTTGCTTTTGTATTCTCTAAAATGTAGAGCTAAAATTCAACAGCAATGAAAGAAGGTGTATTCACATTAATAGGTTCCTCCCTTCAAAACTTGTAGTCTAAATTAGGATGATTCTCCCATTTTTTAAATGTATTTACTGGGGAGCTAATACAACTAGTTTAGAATTGACAGCTAACTTTTAGATCAATATGTTTAGTAATATCAGACAAAAAGTTATGGAAATCAATAAGAGTCTTTCTACAGAATGGAATGTGGGGTTTACTATATAAGAAAAAAGGAAGATTAAGTATTCCTCTTTCTTTAACATTGTCAGGAGCTTAGATGAGAGGATTTGTCCCCTGAGAACCTCTGCTTGAATCTGTAGGTACCCTGCTGAGATCTGAGAGTATCTCACCACTTTGTATAACATGACTTGAGCCTCTGATGGTATAAAATACTGAAAACCACCCCTCACCTTCCATGGAGAAACACAATACATTTAAAATAAATTAAGTGTGGGCTGAGCACTCTTCCAAGAGACAACATCCCTAATTGGCAGCTGCTGTTACACCAGAGAAGGTTGATTAAAGATGAGAGAGTAGTAATTCTCCACAGAAAGGAACTGTCTGATGTTATTAAATATTACCTGCTTGTCACAGATGTTCACTCTGCTTATTTTTAGCATGAATTTTAGTTTGAAAGACTGGACTCCAAATTTATCATTACCCAACACACAAAGAATGTTTTTGGCAGACATTTGTACACTATCAGCAGAAAATGAACTAAAATGCTTGACAAGTTGTAAAAATTCAGAGTAATATATTAAGGTGTTTGTAAAAGCAGCTTTTCTCCCAGTATTTTCTGGTGGAGAAGGCATTAGCATACCATAACACTGGAGAAAAATGGGGCAAAAAACCTCAGGCAAAAATAAGGAGAAAAGGGATAAGGTATAAAAGCAGAAACAGATATAGTGAAACAAAAGAAAAAAACACCTTTGATAGTAAAAAAACAGTTGGAAGAAGTTTACGAAAACATTTAGAACCAGATATATATATTTTTGAGTTGTGCTTCAGGGAAAGTCAATATTACTTTTTAGGTAAGGTAATGTTCATCACTAATGACAGCAAGGCCTGTGTGTCTTCCTCCCATTCCAATGCTTATTCTTTTTACAAGTTGATCATTTTTTAACTTGGTTTGGAAGGAAACGTTCCAACAATGTCACTGTTAAAAAATAATGCAAAGAAATCTTCCCTAATGGCCATTGACCATAATTCTAAGACTTGTGTGTCTTTGGGTACCTTTTGTTTATAGTGAAGGCACTGCATCATGTGCAAATGTTCACTTTCACTGAATGATGTCAGAACCTAAAAAGAAAAATAGTGGGATTTAGAAAATCTAAGAATAAAAAAAAGGCAGTAAAGTGGAAACTAAAGGGTATCAAAGGATAACAAAGGTATTTAAAGTCTGTGACACAGCTTTGCTGCAAAAATAGGGGTAAAGAAGAAATACTCTAAAATATTTTCATATGGAACTTATCTTGCATGTGAACATTATCATTTGATGAGCTGCCAAAGTGCTAGACTATAGATACTTTGCTGTTCCTCTTCAGTGCCTATTTAAAAGCTTCAACCATTTTGAATGGAGGCCTCTCCCAGTACTTCAGACTCCTGATGCTGACTAGTGTTGAAGCGCCTTTTTCTTCTTCGTATACTGACTGCACCTGCTACTACATCTGCACTCCTCTCAACTTGCAGAAGTGAGGAGAAGGAGATTACTAACAGTAAAGTAAAAGAGTTTCTTGAAGTGGTTTAGCTTTTTCTGTACCTGATGAAAACCACAAACGCCTATGAGTGACAAGTTTCAGACAAGTATCTAGATACTCAATAAACACCTCATAAAAAAACAGAATAAACCAGAGGCTGGTACTTAGCATCAGATTTATTTTTTTAGGTGTCACAGCCTACTTAGTCCCATTTAAGAAATATTTAACTTTTTCAAAGTTATTTTGACGTGTTAGGTGTAAAAACAGTCAGAACCCCCATAGACTTTGAAATCATAACTCAACAAGATATCTGGAGGAGACTTCCAAGTGCTAAGGATGTTTAAGCATGTACAGTAATATGCACATTCTAATTACATTGAATTTACTTTGAGTTACTTTTGATTTATATCAATGCCACTAAGAACAGAAACTGGATCACTGAGATCATTATCCTTTTCCTTTTGAAGGTGATAGCAAAATTTGTATTGATTTCAGAAGATACAGTCTTTTTTTTTTCTTTAATATAGCAAGATAGCCAGAAGTGATAAATACAAATTGCTGACATTAACAAACCAATCATGAAATACAATTTTTCTGTACCAAAAAAATATCACTGATTATAGCTTAGGGAAAGCCCTCAAGATAAATTTTACTCAATTCAGTACTGTTGCAGAGAGTAGTCTATTACTGCTAAGAACACAGTTGTTTCTTTGCACCTGTTAAAATAGTACTAGCAGAGTATAATGTTGCAGCAGTAATAATAATAAGTCTGTATATTTGACATGGGTAAAAAAATCCATATAAAATGAGAGCTCATGATTCAAGGTTTTTTTTAAAGTATTTTTGACATTGTTCAGATGTTTATCACAGCAGTAAGTAAACCCACTGTTATAAACTGGGAAATTATAAGGTAAGGTCATTTTCCTTTCATATAACTTCATAATCAAGAATAAACAACATAATTAGAGCCCCCCAAGGCTTGCTTAAAAACATTTCATGAGCGACAGATATGAGGAACACCAAGGACAAGAAACTTACAGGAATGAGTAAGGGATAAATCAGAATACTACTACTCTCTTGTTTGTGTGCTCAGACATTTTGTTTGGATACCCAAGCAAGAATTTATGAAAAAAAGTGCATATTTGGAGAGAGTGCTTTTGAATATTCCTTTTTACTTTAATTGAGCATTTAAACTATATGCACTTTGCTCTCCATCCAAAACCCTGAATTCGTATCACTACCTCTCTCTAGATACTTAGTGAAAAATATATGCTTCTCCTATGTAGTCTTCAGTAAGGGAACACATCCAAAAGTCTTTGTTTTGAAATACTAGAGTGGTGAAAACATAGCAAATTACAGTCATGAAAAGATCACTAGAAATGACTTGTCTACTTTGCTGAGATTCCAATTTTATTAGTACTTCCATTATCTGTAGCCAACCAGAGAACACCTATGACTTGTTATAGAAATCTGAAAGTTACTTTGTACTGTAACTTTCCTCCAGACAATTCCTTTTCTTCCACTTGAGCTCAGGGCAGAAAAAGAGGAATAGAAAATCACTGTGATCAGGTAAATCTTTTTCAATGGATAATAGCTTTTCCTTAGTCAAAGCCAGTTCTAAGACTGACATTCCAGGAATTTCAATCAAATTAAAAGGTGAAACAATAGTTGCTAAAAATTCTATTGCAGTTAAATTTCCTCCACCAATTGATGTTTATCTATCTATATAGATATACTAAAAGATATCTATTAAAAGATATCAATATATAAAAGCCACATATATATTATATGCCATATATATTCTATACTATATCTATATTTTATACTACCTAGCTATACTGTACACTATGTATTATATACTATAATTACTATATATACTATAATTACATACTACTTCATACTCTATATTAATTATTTACTATTTATTATACATTATAATTTTTCATACATTATATCATAAAGTATATCTGTAGAGTTTCCTAAGTTCTTGAGTTCATGTGGTAAAGACCAAGGTTGTTAAAAAAGATAAACAGTGATATTATTCAGCACACTGTGCGAGGCGGAGTTGATTTATTGGAGTATTTAGCATCCAAGATTTTAATTATGGACTATGCGTCTCCTTTTGGAGGCATGCCTTCTTTCCTCTATTTTTTCCATATTGTGAGCATGTAACACAAAGCTGTCACCCAATTGTCATGAACATTGACAATGAAT
>NW_009617014.1:0-16427 GCF_000690535.1 Cariama cristata
GCTTTCAGAGGACAGGTTCAGCTCTCCAACTCTGGAAACACACCTCTGAGCAGAGGCCATAGTGAACGGAAACATAAAACGCAAGAAAGACTTACCTCTCAGGAGGCTGTGGAGCACCCAGCCAAGAAAGGAAGAAACTCAGCCCTGTCTGCTGACACCCAGCCACGGCCTCAGCCCTCTTTCCTGACATGTAAGCCTATGCAGTCTTGCAGCTACATGCTGCCAGTCATTGGGAGATGAGCACTTGCACTGAGAAGAGAATTTACTTCAGTTGTTCACTTCCCATGCTGTGGGGAAGACTGACTAAAGGATAAACAAGTGGAGAAAACAATTCCCTTTTCCTGCAACCATTTACTATTATCATGATAGAGCTTGCAACTGCCAGAGAAAGCCAGGCCACCTCAGTCTACCCATCTCCACAGGCACAGCACAAAGAAAAGGCCCTTCCCTGACCAGAAACCGCTACCCAGACATGTTTGGCAAAGGGCTCTGCTTGAGAGGGGCCATTTCTACCCAAGCAACAGTTGGAACAAATTAATCAACAGCAGGGTGATCTCAAGGGCCAGCCTACTGCTACAGACAGCAGCCTTTTCACAGAGGGTTTTGCTGGTCCTTGTGTAAATTATGCCTAATCTGGAAAGCTTGTGAAATACCCCATCACCATCATGTCAAAGAGGTTGATGTGCAGTGTGAAAATAATCCAAGCACTTGGGGCTTGTGGCTGTTAGTGAAGGCATCGAGTTTTTTGTGACCAAGGGCTTGTGGCAGCTATTGAAGGAATTGATCCTGACTTACCTCAGGGAAACAGCTACAGTTGCAACACAACCTTGGCCTTTGCTTAAGAGAGATCATGAAGTCAAATAATGTGGCTTAGCAAGGACTTTTGGGCTTCTGAAGAAAACTTCATTAAGTCTGTCTCATTCTTCAGCCATGCCCATTCAACACCAGATCCCAGTCCTGCTCTTAAAGACAGGCCAATTCATGAAGCCACATAGGCAGTGACGTGCTTTGCAGGCTGAATTTAGGACTACAGTCCAGGCATGCATTTATTCTAGCTGCAATAGATACAAACCATATTCTAAGAAACAGACCAATTAAACTGTAAAAAAATTTTATTCTCTCACTAACCAGACATGCCTCAGGCCTTGACTAAGATGAAAAGTACTTTTCCTTCCAACATTATGTTCTTCTAATAGAACTGTCGGACAAATTCAGCAAATAATTCAGTTGCTAAACATCTGAGGAAAGTTGCATTACTACTGGGGGGGTGGGGGGGGTGGAAAGAGCCCCAGGCCAAGGTTTTGTAGGACTAGAGAATTTTGGCAGCAAATATGCAACCCTATAAAAGAGCTCACGTTACAAGAAAGCATTTGACCTAAAACTCAGGCCACTATAAAACAGCGTCCCTTATTAGGTATCCAATATGTGTATTCAGATATGGAAGATTTGGGCTGTTCTTGTGACTCAAGACTTTGCCCTCTGCAGAGAAACAGGTCTGCAAGGGTTAGGGAACATGCTGCCAGCACGGCTATAAGAAAGGACTTTTACAAGCACTGGCACTCAGTGCTAACAGCAGCTCGGCTCCTGCAGCAAAGGGGCACTTTACAGTGCCAGATCCCAGTAAGACTGCATAAAGCAGGAGAAGGAGAAGCACTGCCAAAGCCTGACTGGAAATAACACTAATAAGGGGCAACGAGCCCTCAGAGTGCTTCCAAGCATTAAGCATTAGCTGTTGGAGACAGCAAGCTTCTATCAGATCCCAGACGAGGAGTGCAAGTGAAAAGTAGAGGTAGACACAAAACTCAAGGAGTTTGGCAGCAGCTGAATCCTCTGATCAGAAAGAGGCTATTATTATTACTGTCAGCTGACAGGCAGACGAAGGGTAACAGCAAGGCTCAAAAGGCAATTCCTGAAAGGGAGAGATGCAGAGGGAGTTTTTCCCATTACATTCAAAAGCTGCTTACAGACATCCATTGAAGACTCCATCCTTCGTGAACATCTCATCCCATCACTAATTTTACTTGCTAGTGGTTTTCTGACAGCACAAAAACACACCCTAGTTCTGAACGTCATGAGCCTTTCCATCCTCTCCTGCTCAGCTCAGAATATAATTGAAAGCACAACACATGAGTTCCAGTGTTCCCCTGCTTTGCCCCTTTGCTATTTTTCCTGCATTTTAGGCATGGCAGCTCTAAAAGGATTCTTAATGCCTCTGCTCACAACAATAAGTCAAGCAGCTTACTCCAGTGAATCCTTCAGCTGTAGGTTTCAAAGCATTGCTAGGAAAAATCTGCCATGTATCAGCACATATCCTAAACTACTCAATTGCATTAATAGTCTGGCTTGTGCTTTCAGGAAAATAACAAGAAGCCTGGATAAAGTTTCTTTTGCTTTGTTTTTAAATCTAAATTCACTTTAAGGTGTACGAATTATGATAGCATTTTTGTGACTTGTCTAACTCTTTCAGTGGACCTACTGGATTTTTCACGTTATGTGGGTGAAAATGGGGAGAAATTATAAATTGCTTCTGCCCTTTCTGAGCAGGACTGCCATGTCACTTACCCCAAGCCTGCCAACAAATTAAATACTCCAAAAAGGCAATAGAATCAGCCCATCTGCGAGCAACAGAAAGAAGCAGCTGGGTGCACCAGGATGATGCACATGCACAGGATCACGCCAGCTCAGAAGCTGCTGATTAAACCATAACTTCCTGTAAATTTGCAGCACCAGTGCCTGGCACAAGAGGTGGAAAACAGCAGGCCACCTTTCTGTTAGCCTCAATCCTGCAGCAATAGGAACAAGGAAATAATGAAGCTAGTAGAAATAAGGAAATGGAAACTAGTTTGTCAGACCACAGTGAGGAGAGAAGGCTCTCTAAAACCTCATTAGCAATAAATTAGGTCTCAAAAGGAGATACTAATACTTCTAGAAGGAAGGGTGCCTGAAATACCACCTGAGCAACAGCAACTCTGCAACCATATTGTCCTGCAGAATAGAAAGTGCCACCCCAGTACTCTAGGAAAGGATCCCTCTGCCTTGCTCAGGAAGATAAAGACAGAGCCTGAAACAAGGCGGCTTCCAAGGAGAGATTTCCAAAGCATGCCAAGGATGACAGCTCAGCACCCAACCTGGGAGGATTTAGTTCTTTCTCACTGACTTTCACAGTGCTACAAGCAAGTTACAGAAGAGAAATGGGACAATACTCTGTTCTTTCTTAGCTGGAAAAGAAGAAAGTGGTGTTAGGTCAGGGACAAAAGAACCAAAAAGTTTAAAGAGTAACTAACTGCTCCACACAGAGTTTCACCAGTTTCAATTCAAACTCCGTTGCCTGACTAGTACAGCAGCATTGCCAGATCAGCTGTTTCTCCCTTCAGTGTGTTATTACCTAAGTTATTTCAGGACAAGCTAGCAGATGACCTTCTGGGGACTACAATCTGAACCAGCACCCTTTCCTGGCAACATGATGTAGGGATTGCAGGACAGCAATACAATCGGTTTTCTTGCCACATGCGTCTTCTCCAAACCACCACCTTGCTTGACAAGGCCACTTAATCTCCAGGAGCGCGCTTTGCCTTGACAGCTCAGAGGGGGACAGCTCCACCTTCTTCAAGGGGTAAGTGGGCGCGAGCCTGTGCCAATGTGAAAGAAGCTGCTGATGGAAAGAACAGATATGAGAGCAGACAAGTATCACAAAAAGGAATTTAGAGTTTTATTTCCAAAAAAAGAGCAATGTAGTGTTGAAACAAAAATCAGGTTCAGTTAGTTCTCCTCTGATCTGAATGGCTACAAAAAATAGATTCTACCCAAATCCATAAAGCCAGTTATCAGTACCATAACAAAAACCAAAATTACTCATTCAGATACCACATACAGCAGTCACAGGAATCTAGCATATATTATTTAATTTTTTTTTAAAAGTAAATTTCTAAAATGTTTCCGTTAAAACTGAAATACCCATAAGATTCTAAAAAATTGTACAAAAAATAATTTTAAACGAATTGGAGGTAACAGTGTGCGTTTATTAAAATCCTGCACCAAGGCAGTAACATTTATAATTTAAAACCCAGCCCAGTAGAAAAGAGAAATGTGCAAACATTTAGAAGTTAGATGTACTCAGAGGCTTGTGGTGCATCAGACCTGGTGATCCACTTCTGTCCTAATGCAAGGCGGGCTCCAAGAGGAGATGTCTCTAATGAGGCACTAAAAGGGGAGGCAGAGGCAGGCATGCATATGCATGCAAGTTGCAGCTCACTAGCCTGCGATGCAGGGAGCAGTGGTGCCTTCTCCCCAGGGACGGTTTGCCCAATCAGTAGTGTTATGGCACTCAATCCAATGCCAGAAAGTCCTTGATGAATTCTGGTCAATCTGCTTTCGGATAGAAGAATGCAAAAGCCATTTTAGAAAACAGAAGTTGAAAGCTAGCGAGAGCTAATGAGTTGATATACTCAGATTATTGCTGTGAGTGCTGGCTACCTCTCCAGCTTGCGTTATGGCAAGGTTAAGAGTTAGGCAGGAGCCTTCGAAGGATTTTTAGCTCTTCCTTTAAAAGTGATGCAGTGTATTTACTGATGTGGCACATAAGGTGCTGAACAGTGCTAGTACATCACTCAGCCAGCACATTCCCATCCTCAAAATTCAGATCAAATTTCTGCACTATCGCAAGCCATTTAAATAAGCTCAATTTTATAAACTTCATTCTACTTTCTGCTTCCTTTGGCTACTTCACAGGGCCTGAAATATGTTTAGCCTCCCTTACCTCCTCCGTTACTTAGTCCATGTCCTAAGGGACTTCTTGCCAAATTTCTTTCTGCATAGCTCCTGCAATGACACAAGAAGAGATTCATTATTGCAATGCAGTATCATCCCATCCACTCCCAGCTGCTGACAGAAGACCAGGATTAGGTAGTGTCCAGAGGAAGTGTGCAGAGCAGAGCATGTCAGGCAGTCACTTAGCCTTACACACCAGCAGTTACCAATCCCACCAAGCTTCCTGCATCCGTTGCAAACAGTAATCCTTTGTCTACACTTCCGTAGCCCCTGTCACCTGAACATCAGTACTCTAGGGAGACAAGATAAAGCCCCGCACCCATGGTGGTAGCTTAGCTTTACTGTATAGACAGAATGGGAGCAGAGATACTGAACACGTCCAAGTGACAGTGTCAAGCCAGGATTAAAACTCCAGAATCCCATCCTCGACCAACTAAGCCCATGTGGCCTGCCCTTAGATCAGTACGGGTTGACACAAATAGAAACCTGTATGCGAATACTCAGAGTCCTGTTCCTTTGGGATGTGGGAATGTGATCTCTCCTGCTTTTCGGAGAGAAAGAGACAAAGCATTATTCATAAAAAACTTCAAGGGACAACACGTGAAAGAGAACCTGCCTCTCTCTTACTACTGCCCTTTGGTAGTTTGTGGGACACATACATGACCAGATTCCAGCACAAGGATCCCTGCCATCATGTTGGGCATCTCCCTGCTTTCAACTAGAAATGCCCTCCCTTGCCAGCCCCACCCATTACGAACAGAAGTTGGTTGATACTCACCCCCTGGCCCCCTCCAGAGTACTCTGGATCTCCTTCAGGACTTCTGGAAAGCAGAGAGTTAAAGCAGTGAGCCAAACCAGTGGAGATCTGCTTTCAGGCAGCAGCCTAGCCACATTCCACCTCCCCAATGAACAGCCTTTAAAAACCTGCCTCCCACAACACAGAGGTCAAACCTTGTAATATCATTGCCTCTTCAACAGTACCAGGTTTTTACTGAACAGGCGGGCACAAAGGACTGAAGCAGTCATTTGCCAGAGGAAATGTTGCCAGTCCCAGTGTACCAGGGCCCCAAAAGAACAGTCTGTTCCAGCTGTCATTTTACACTAGTCCTATTGGAAAGTAAAGATCTTTCTCTTATCACAGCAGGGAATGCAGGTATGTGAACAACCCCTGCCTGAGGGCACGACTATCTGTCCAACCCCTCACTTCTACAGATTCATGAAAACCCAGTATTTCTACCAGGCTTGTGTAATTTCAGATCCCTTGGAACTGAGTACTGGAATCCACAAAATTCCTAGCAGCTTGCTTCTCTTCCCACCCAGAAAGGCACCTGCCCTGTCAGTAGCAAGACTTCATCTCACTCACTTTCGTCATTGAGTAAGGCATGTTCCATCAGCCTCCCAGACTTCCTTTCTAAAAAAAGAGTAGGAAAAAAGCTTTTACCCAACAATATTTTCCCTTTTTCATGAAATATGTGCAGATTTGGAGAACTGGATTATTTTTTTCCCCCTGTTAAGTACCTTTTGACTTCACTGAATGCTTCACAACTAATCCTTAAAGCCTCTCACATACTGAACTATATTTTCCAGCAATACAAGCTTGGCTAACAGTAGATCTCATCTGTTATTTCAGACCTTATCTTCCCACAGCCTCTTCCTTCCAGCAGAAACTACGTTCTACCCTTTCAAGGCAATCTTGCTGCAAGCAACTTACTTTAGAGCTATGAACTACTGTGTCCAGGCAGGTCAATGTTTCCCTCACGTCCCTCCTTACTTTCCCCCTTCTTAGGTAGAAAATAGCAACTGTAGCAACAGGAAAGTTGTTTCAGGTTTACATGTCACCATGCTACATTCAGTACAATTACTTTTTGCTTACCATCTTCTCCATAGTCACCCGAACTCCTTCCTGATGCCCTAGAAAAGGAAATAAGGCAGAAAACAATCACTGACTCCGAGGCATAGGGGTGTAGAGAATTCATGTATACTCTTGGCAGCTACAAGAAGCTCCAGTGCACACTAACTAAATGGTTTGTTGAACAAGAATGTAGGAAGGGCTTTATCACATGTTGGGGATTCAGAAGTCTGCAGGCACCACAGAACATTTCTAAACTTTTGGAATAAAGTTCCTATAGGATCTCCATGAGTGTCAGGTCTACTGTTACTTGCTGATGTTCCACGGGTAACACTGGATTTCCCTTCACAGAGCAACAGTTCAGCCTTGTCAGTAACGCATAGGCCCTGAAGTACACAAGCGTCACGTGTCAGTCAGACACATCATTAGGGAACAAGTAAAGCAAGCCAGAGCTTACAGTTTATGACTCTAGCTTAGGGATACCAATTCCAATGCTTCACTACTTTTTCCCACCAGCTGTACTGCAAGTAGGAAAACCATCAGGGAGAAGGTTACATTTCCTGATGCCAATCCATCTAGGAATGTTGTTAACAGACTTCAAAGTCTTTGTTGGTTTGGGGGTTTTTTCCTCACTACTCAGACACAGTCAGCATGCAAGAGTTTTTACAGACTTTACCTGGATTTTCTTGCAGCGTTCTCCATGCCAGACTTGTTGTGCACATGATTGTTGCTTGTAACTTCTGGCACATCCACAATGCATCGGGGCTCCACTAACCATTTCGTAGAAAGGGAAAACCTCTCAAACTCCGATGGTGAGATCAGATAGAAACCTACAGGTGATTGGGAATTTATAAGCTATTGGGAATTCGAGAACTAGAGGTGATCCATAAAAGAACAGATCTAAGCATCCTCCATGGTTGGTAGAAAGGGTTTGCATTTCCTCCTATCTAAATGAGGAAGAATCATTGAGGAAGCTATTACCCCAAGTTTCCCAAGGATTGGTTAACCTAGAGACTGGCCAATTTAAGATTATGCTGAGAGATAAGTGTCAGCACAGGACAATACAATTATGAGAAGCAGCACAGAAAGATGTAAAAACTGGACTGCAACCAATCCATCTTCAGCCACCATAGGATGTTGGATCCCAATTTTGCAATTTGAGTGTTGAGCTACAGGGATGTGTAGAAAGCACAACGCAGCCATTTGCCCAGTGCCTGCTGCTTAGGGAGCCATTCTCCACTCCAGACAAGAGGAGGGTGGCCAGACGGAAGCTGCCTACAGGGCACATCCAACCTCTTAGCTGAAAACCACTGTATTCATTAACAATAATGGAATAAACTCACTTCTGCTTCTGCTAATTCACGTGTCAGTACCTGTTGGCAACTGGTACTGGCCAGAAACATATGATGGACATATTTACGTAATATTCACATGTATACACAGCCAGCTCTAAACACTAAGCCCTAAAACCCCTTTTCCGTTGTCTCAAACACACAGCAGAGGTAGAGGATTTGGGAGAAGCACACCTTACCTTGGCCGTATTTGGTGAAGACACAGGATGCAATGCCGCTCACATCCTCTTTGCGGATGCAAGGGTAGCGGATCTGTAACTTGAGGAAAGGCAGCGAGATGATCTGAATGTCTCCGAGGTTAGTCAGGACAGCCAGGTCATTTTCACTGTAATCGTCAGTCTTGCAGCTGCCAAAGTTCGCAACCGTCACCTTTCGTACCCTACAGCCTTCCAGGGCCGTCAGCTTGAGCTTCAGTTTGGAGCTAACTTTGGGTAATGTGAATACCTATCAATAGAAACAAGACACTGACATCTCTTTCCTGCACAATGGCAGCAGCCGCACCCCAGGACATCTGCTGCTCCCTCCTTTAACAATGTTTTCATTCACAGTGAATACACACAGGTGTAATTGGAGTCAGCCTGGCTCCTTGCTCATGGGACAAGAAGTAATCAGCCACAGTCAGTGTTAGAATCTGTTTCTGTTCTGACATCAAGCAGTTTTACCCTTCAGGCTGCAAACTGCATTTCTCTCCTAGTTCTTTCAAAACCCCTCCATATTTGGCTACAAATTCTTACAGAAAGAGAACAGGGTTTACACTAACTGTGTGTTCTTCCACATTAAAAAGCCAGGGACAGCCTACAGCAAGCTACTTCAAGCCTTCTCTTTTATGCTGACTAGTCAGTGTGCAAAACAAGAAGCTTTTTAGTTGCTTCATAGAAATGCCTACCAATTCCTGCTTCTGTACTAACCACAGCAAAAGCTCTTTCCCAAAAGCAGAAACAGCGTTGTCCAAAGGGCATAATAGAAATTTTATTCCTGTATTACATGCTCAGCATGTACATCACTACGCAGAATACCCAACACACCTGATTTATGGACTGCACCAAACAGAAACGCTGTCCCAGGGGTGTTATTCAGGCACAGAAGAATAAGCACTCCCAAGAGTTATCTTTCCACCAAGCACTGCTCAGTGCTTTAGCAAATTTTATGCGCTGTCCATATGCACCTCCTGAGTAATACTTACCTTGAGTTGCTCTTCTGACACCACCAGCAGCTGATGGCTGCCTTGCATATCAGGACTCTTAGAAAGGTCATGTGCTACTTCTAGAGGTTCTGGGAGGGGAGTGCTGCGTCCATCCAAGACAAGTATACCCACAACAGGGGCCCTGTGCATCAGCTGAATCTCTTTGGCTAGACAAGCAAGGTAAGGAGGAAAATAAACAAACAGGAAAACCAAACCAGAGTCTAGTCAGAGACACTCTGTTAGAATCTCCCTCACATCCTCTCAGAGCTGGAGACCTATACAGTGTGGTTACAGAAAACTTGCCTAAAAAGTTTTAGTAGTTAAAGCGTATTTGGACTGAACTGGTTCATGTTAAACAGTAACTATTATTACATAAAGACAGCAGGTCCAGCTGTCAGAATAAAATACCTGTGCACTGAGGCTCGATGGTAAACATCAATGACAGCTGATGCAAATTTAAATTTCTGAAGCCAGTACGAAATGAGGCTAAGGCATGTCAAGCAGTGCTGGAGCTCACTTACTCTTCAGTTCTGCTGCTGCAGCGAGCATTGCTTAGCTTAGACACTACTACATTTAGCTCCACTCTCACTGATAAACAGCAGCGATTGAGCTACCTTGGTTTTCTGTATATAACTTGGTTACAGGACTGATAGCTCAGATCCACTAGAACCTTGCTTTCACAAGGCACACTTACCCTGCTCTGCCCTGACAGGTTCATCCATCCTCCTCTCTGCTGGAGGAACACGTAAACAGAAGGCGTAGACTGTACCTCCATTGGTGCCTGCCCACAAGGACGGGCAGTGGCGGGAGCCTGGAGCAACAAGAAGATTCATGAGCAAGGCAGCACCTGTGACACCCTTGGATAACCGCTTTCCACTAGCTATACACATCCTCCCTCCGTTTATATCCTAAACATCTTTACATTACGGCAGACTTGCCAAGGAAACTACAGGTTCTTAGCACTTCTTTTCCCAATATGTGTTGATCACCAGCCCTGATAAAGGACATGGCATGCGAGTAAAGGCAATGGAGCCTGGTTTCCATCAGATATCACAATTGCGGCATCCAGTTTTCACATATTTACATCACATATGAGCAGAGTAAACTTGTGCATGATATCAGTTTGGGCCCTGATACACAACCAGCCACCACCTGCACCAAAATTAAAAGGCTCTGCTGAGGGCAGGGGTGAACTTTAGGGTAATGAGACAAAGAAAAGCTTATACTAAAAAGTCAGATGTCATTCCAGCACATTTGAAAACCATACATAAAGGCTGCATCCAAAGATGAACTACTACTTGCCTTGGATTTGCCAGCAGCCAGAATGGCTAAATAACAATTCTACATGACAACATATGCTCTTGTTCTATATTAGTTTTTCAGCTTAGCACAAAGTAGGACACAGGAGGTGCCGAATTTTCCTGGCAGTAAATCCTAATACATTCCTTGGCAGGGGGAGGAAAAATCCAATCGGAAGAAAGGAGAGATGCTTTTTCTACTCACTGTCTCTCAAGAAGGTATCAGCAAAATATAAGGTTCGCACGAAGCCAGTGAAAGAGTCTTCTGCAGAGCGGGCTTCAATCTTCCGCTGGACTGGAGCCAGTTCCATTTCCTGCAATGTGTCTTGGTCAAATTTGGCATTTGCTTCTTGCACCTTCAAAGATGAGGAGACATTTTGTTACTCAGGCAAACACATAGCGGGGAGAGAGAGAGAAAGAGTGGCAGCAACAGAAAGGGAAAGCACCATCATACCAGTGAACAGGTATATTCTGCATCGTATGTTCAACTATAGACAGTACATCATCCCTAAAAATGTGACTATTTTTATCTAACAGATAGCAGCATCAGAAATTGCCCATTTTGCTCTTATACCAAGAGCTACTGATACCACAGCAGGACTGAAGACCACCTCCTGCTCTAGGCAGCCTAATCAGGACTCTGCATGCTCCAAGCTGTAAACAGACAGGACCCCAAAAAGGTAGACCCCCTCACCTCTGAGGCATTTCCACTACCTCCTCGTCGCTTCCTACTGGACACCCGGCTTCTTCTGATCCGCCTGAATGACTGACGGAGGGACTTCTTCAAGGATTTCACCCGAGACAGTGGGCCTTCTAAGGCCAATTGGTCACTGGGATGCAGCGTACACCTGAAAGAGGGAGACAGGAGGCACATGGTCACTTTCTACTGGGTGGCAATCACCCCCAAGAGTTCAACAGGACACACGCAAATGTCAGAACATGCTTATACACTCTTGAAGGTCTTCAAGGACAGAGTCCAATGAGGCAGGGCTTCTTGCCACACTGACTGCTCCTGAGAAATCGCTTATCACAACTTGCTTTGTTAGCAATTCCAGGCTATCTTTAACAGAGGATTACCACAGACCTCCTGGAAAGAAGAAACTTACTTGACAAAGACCAGTCGTTTCTGCTGGTGGTCAAAAAGCCCAAAACCATGACTGGTACCAAAGGCCACAAGCTTCCATTCAGAGTGAAGGGCCAATGAGGTAACCACAGCTGGTGGCTGACACTGGACAAGGACAAACGGTTGAAAACCAGCCTCAAATCGAACCGGTCCATCCCGAGTTTTTAGTTTCTCGTGACCCTTCCATCGATAGCCCTCTTGGTCCTGCAGGAGATCTGCTTCAGCATGGTCCACAACATGTTCTGCATCTTCGTCATTCAGTTCCATCACCAGTACCTGAAAGGAAGAGGACAAGCTTTGCTACAGCTTTTACTACGCAAGCAGTCCTCCAAGCTGCAGGTCTTCCCAGCAGCTGCAAAACTACAGCATCTCTCAGGGCAGATAAATAGCATTAGATAATGTCTAAAAATACAGATTAGAGAAAGGAGAGAACCGTGAAACAACATTTCCAGCAATTAGATTAATTTACTACTAGAGAAATTAGTATTTCAAATTTTAACATATCTCCAAGTTGCACTGTGACAACGTGCACTAAAAGCAAGGTTTACGATGACTGTTTCTATTTCAATACCTGTCCTGCTGTACCAGCTACAGCCAAGTATCCACTGTATTTACACAGGTAGATCTTCTGGATCCCAAGTCTAGGATCATCACTGTAAGGGTCGAAGGTACCAACCTAGGCGAGAGAATACACAGTGGCTGGTCTTTGCAGATGCATTAACTAGGACAAGAATCAAAACTCCTTGGGTTTTCAGAAAGCTTCTACAAGCAATAGCTATCTTACCTTGCGAAGCGGAGGCCATTCATCCTCACCCAGGGTGTTCATATTGTCATTGGGATCAGCATCTGTGAGGAATACTCTCACTGTGCTCAGCTTATAAAGGAGACGCAAGCAGACACCAGATGCATCCCAAAACCTCACAGTGCCATCTTCATGCCTGTATAGGGGAGGGTTACAGAAACACATATCATACAAGAGAACAGCACATCACCCAGATAAGGATGATAAAACAGACGGGGAAAAAAACCACAACCAAAGATTAAACCACACTGTTTACAAAGCCCTGAGCTGTGACAACTTAGAGTTTCAAGAAAAAGATTTTTGGGTTTGATTGTTTTGTGGGTTTTGTTTCATTTTATGTTGGGGTTTTTTAATCCAGTTTGTTCTTGATGATCTGACACCAGTGTACAATTTCAAATTTCTCGAAAAGGCACTGAGAAGGAAAAAAAGCTTAGCATATACAAGGAACAACTCATCCTGACAAAAATACTATTACAGGGAGGGAAAGAAATCAAGCTAAAGCTTAGTTCTCCAGGTGAAAATTGGGAACATTCTTCCAACATAAGGGTAAGGAATTCTAACAATATGCTGCATCAAGAATGAGGTCTGAAGAACAGCCCACCAAAATTCTTAAAAGTGCTTTGAAAAGAAAATGGTATATTTTTATGTGATGAGACAATCTCTTGCTAGCTCCTTCCACCGCTTAGCTAGATCTGTTCATGCTGATCAAAGCACACAGGAGTCCAAGCTAACCTGTTTTTTGAGGTTCAGAACATATTAAGGTAAGGGGAAAAAATGCTTCAAAACCTGCAAGATTAAGCTCCACTTTTACATTGCTCCCTTTGAACCAGTCTGGATTACTGCTTGCACTTCACTGATGTTTGTAGGGAGAACGGATAACACATCAGAACTACAAATAAGCCAGCTTTATAGGTTATCTGTGGACAACACAACCTGTTTTCTCAGAAGCAGCAGAATCAGTTAGCCTTACAAAATTGGCAGCCCAGCTTTGAGAAGTTGTATTGTAAAGTTGCAGCCTTCTCCCTACAAGATGAGCAGACTTCAATCACACAGGAAAGCCTCAGTCAGTTCAAAAATAAGAATAGAAACTAGAAAGGGCTCCTTGATTGTTATCAGTTAAGTACATACCCTGTTAGAAGCAAGTCCCTCTGCGGAGGATCTGGAGCTATGTTGGTGCCACCATCAATCGG
This sequence comes from Cariama cristata, assembly GCF_000690535.1. NCBI lineage: Eukaryota > Metazoa > Chordata > Aves > Cariamiformes > Cariamidae > Cariama > Cariama cristata. The sequence goes on from NW_009617014.1 coordinate 13,565, forward strand.
CCACGGCTACAAATACATGAAGGGAAGACTGTGACTTCCTAGGCAGTGACAGTGTGAAGAGAATACGCAGTCAGCAAGAGAGCAGGAACTTCAGTGCAAGTGGCAGCGAAATAGTCCCTGCTGTTAGCTTTTGTTTGGATTAGATGTTCCTGTTCTGACACCAGCTGCGCTTTATAGAAGATATTCTACACATTTGCTCAAGAAGCTGTGCCGGAAGCTTCACACTCCTAAATGAGAAGTTTGTTACCACTGACAGCTGGGAACACTCAGACTTTCCTTCTAGCTTGTCAAAGCCTGAAAAAAATATCACATTTTAATCCCCCAGTGTGAGTAACTGTATTGGCGGTGGTCTACGAAAAAGCCTTTCTCAACCCTACTAAGAGGCAGGACAACATCTGTTGGGACTCATCCCTCCACACGCAGCCAGCAGCACAGACCACCCACATTCTGAGCAGTCATGCTGTTCTTAAATGCATGGGAACACATGTACATTTAAAGCTGCCATACCATATTTGAGTAGTGAACATTCTGCTTGCTCCCAGCACTGATAATCCTCTCCCACAGTTTGAGTGGGATGTTGGAGACATGGTGAGAGCAGGTGATGGCTGAGCAATGGAGAGAAGCCAGGTATGGAGGATGGACTGCTGGCCAGCCTGCAGTTTTCAAGTCTATAACTACTAGCTCTTCTTCTGCCAGCACCACCATAGCAGAAGGGTCATCAGACTCTGCAGAGACAAGATTCATTGAGGCTGCAAAAACGACCATCCAAGGTTAACAGAAACAAGCTTCCTGTAAGGTTTATTTGAAAACTGTTATCACAGATCTCTACACAAACATTATTGTTGGCAAAACCTCTAAATGCTTCTGTGTTAACTGGGCCTATTGAAGCACTAATATTAATAGATTTCAAGATACTAACAGATTTACTGCAAATTCATGTTTCTTTACACCACTCCTGGGACTGTCAGAGCGACTTTTTATAGATTCCACCGCAGAATAAAAAATTTGTTAACAACACACATCGTTAAATACTACAAGTTCATATTCACCATTCTAACAACCAGAACTCAAAAGGACTTTACCTACAGCTAATTAACAGCATGGGGTGGACAGACATGCATACACCCCAGCAGTGACCCATTTAGTTCTGTGTTAGGCCCACAGTCCATCTAGGCTAAGCTGCTTAAACACAGTAATGCTGTGAGTTCTGCAGAATGCTTCTCTGCTTGAACTGACAAGTATTTACAATTCAGCTGTCTTACTTTTCATCTTCCCTGCTCCTCGTATGTTGTGACACATCCTCTGGACTTTCTTTTTTAAAGACTGTGTACATCACCTAATATATATTCATACATATATTAGACAAGATTATAAAAGAAATCTGTTAATATAACTTCACAGATGACACCTCATACAATCAAGAATTTAAGATTTTTCATTGTAACTAGCATTAAAGTGAAAAAAAACTAGTCTGCAAGGACATTGCAGTAACATTTACAAGACAGCCACAATAGCAACTGGTGGGGAAAACCAAAACCACGAATCAATTCACACCAATAACGATTAACACTGCTACAGAAATCAAAGTGAATGCATAGCTGTACTGTCTCACATTGGGGAGAGGTGTGATAAAGCATGAGTCCTAAGCAAACTGGCAGCTTTTCACCGACCTTGCCTGTTAACCTGTACTTTTACTTCCCTTCTTTAGTTGTTTGATTATCTGGAATATACTTGCAAGGCGGCACGTCTATAAGCAAGCACATACCAACGCTGTTCACTCAGCAAAATTAACTTCAAGTAATTAGTACTTGGCACCACACTAGTTAGACACCCCAAGTTTCACCTTTTACTAGCGACAGCCATAACACACCACTAACCAGTAGTTTCTTCATGAAAAAGTTTTATATTCAGTTTCACTTTGCTTTCTTATGTGCCATCATTTGCAGTTGCCTAGAGGACTTCTGAACAGAACAAATAATATCATACCTGTACTACATTATGCATGATCAGCCCTGCACTCTGACTGCTGCTGCCAACATTAACCAAATACACTCTGTTTTAAGAATAATTTTTTGTGCAAAGGCACACAGCTGAGCTCATTGCTTATGGCAAGAATCTATTTTAAGTTGCTGAAGTAGCAAGCATACCAGAATTTGTCATGACTGCCATACGCTCATCCACCTGCTAATTTAGAAAAAAAGAAAACAGGAAGGGCTAGCCTTTTAAAAATTGTTTCCACAGCATATTCAAGGTAGTGGAAAGTCACCGGCTACCACTACGCTGCAATGCATAAGCTCTGTGCTTATTAAATTAAGTGGCTTTGGTATACAATTAATACCTTCGTATTGCCATTGCAGGGAAGACTGCTTAAGGGCAAACAAGGCAAGCTATGTAGATCCACTAAGCTTAGGCAATCAGCCACAAGGAAGCTCGTCAACCACAGAAACCTCATTTTATTGTAAAAAAACTTCCTCATCTAAGTGCAACAGCTTCAGCTTCCTGTAGCAGCTCCTGTCCGTACCCACTAGAAGTTAACCAGATAACTCAATCCTTGGGAAGTATAAATATAAAGCCTGTTAAGTTCAGTTACTTCACCCTAAAGGACTTCTAATCATATCCAGGAATGGAACTTTAAGTAGCCAGTCTCTCAGCTAAAAATCTCAGACTTCTTTCATCTTTAAGCCTTTTGTTCCACCATCTAGAATCTCAGCTCTGACAACTTCATAGAAAGTAAAAGGGTCTAGTTTCTTTAATGATAAAAGCTAAACAGTACCTCAAGTTTAATGGTATTCCTAAGCTTGAAGGTTCAGACTGTAGGTTCTGTGCATTTGGAAGATGCTCATAAAACGCAGTGTTTTGTAGG